>NC_061114.1:127724632-127815811 GCF_002878395.1 Capsicum annuum | reverse complement strand
ATTAATATACGTTCATAAATATACATTTTCTATCTTATATATATACAACGTAATTTTTTTACCGAGGAGGTTCGGATGGACCCCATGGCAACCACGTAAGTCCGCCCCTCGTTAATTTAATAACGTTAATTTAATAACATTTTAATTACGTTAATTTGATAACGTTAATTTAATATACTACTACTACTATCCTTAATAACATTAATTTAATAACGTTTTATTAAAACTATAATTTTTTTGTTATTAGTATAGTTTCATCTTTAATTTAATATTTAAATAAATAATATTTAGATATATTATATAACTTAAATTCGTCCTCTGCTTTATAATATATATACATACCCGCTCGATTTTTTCATATGAGGTTGACCCGCCTAATTAATAAATCTTCAATATTGCTCTTTTTCCGTAATGACAAAAGAAATTAGATGTCATTTTCATCTTGAGCCGAAAATAATGAAAAAATAATAGTAAAGAGTCATTTAAAGGTCATATTTGTGCAGTAGTTTAAGGTCATATTTATGTATTATGTCCTTAGATTTTAAGCTGGACGCGCCCAGTTTTGCGTGTTGAACGCGCGTTTTGCCATGTAGGATTGGAGGTCATATTTGTGCAGTTTTGAATAGTTTAAGGTCATATTTATGCACTGTCAAAGTTTAAAATCAAAGTTATAATTTGATGTCAAGTTTAGGGTCATTTTCATTCTATAATATTCTAAAGATTTGCATATGCGTTATGGCCTCAAAACTATTATGTAAAGAAAAGAACATGTCAAAGTGGTGCCGAACAATAGTTTGCATTCTATAATACTTAAAACTATAAGTCTTTAGCCTAGTGACATGTCTCCACACAAAACTATTGTTGAGAATATGATAGAAACCAAGAATCATGGAAATACCCGGCAGTTTCAAAGCTTCAAAATCCGTAACCAGATTTGCAAGTACTTTGGACACAGATTTTCTTTCAAGAATGGAGTATCAATGTTCTTAGTGGAGTATGACCCAAGGTGATTGAACCCCTGACCCCAAAACCAGAAACAGAATTTTTGATACAGAGAATTTTTGTATATCACTTTTTTATAATATTGATGTCTAAGGTCAACTTGGTTGCATCTAATTATTTCATCCGGTGCTAGCTGTTATTTTCCATCAGTACGTATCAAGTAATTATGTTCACTAAAACTTAGGTGGATGCCTACTAGTAATATTTGTCAATGTTAAAATTTAAACCCTGATCTCCAAGGCCACAAATTTAGAGTAAATTTCATTCATGTTTACTTAATTTTGTGTCTATTACACAAAAGTTACTTTTCTTTCGTTCATTACACAAAAGTCATTTAATTTTGTTCCGACTATCAAAAAGTCACTGTGATCAAATTTTATAATGATCCCATCGACAAAAACGATGTGGCAACCTTAATTAATTCTTAATATTAATTAAGTGAACATATAATGCATTACTCATATCTTGACCCTTTTTATTTGTTCTTAATATTAATTAAGTGAACATATAATACATTACTCATATCTTGACCCTTTTTATTTGTCCACAACCCATATGGATTATTTAATGAAAAAAATACCAAATTCTTAACAGTTTAGACCTAATGAAGACTATTTTCATAAAAATAATTGGTTAATATTTTTATGAAATATTTCATAATATTGCATTCATCTTCCAAAAAGGTGCATCGAAAAAGAGTGATAAACAAGATAAATTCTTCAAAACACATAAAATAGATATACATGTATGAAATTGTTTTTTAAAAAAAATTATTTTAATTCTTTGAAGATAAATCATTATGGTAAGGATAGTTTTTTAAAAAAATCTTTTAATTGGGTCAGTGAATAAGTATTGTCAAGCAGTTGTGTTAAGAAAAGCTATAAAAATATAAATACTTTAATAGATAAAGAAATTATAGGATATTTAATTTTTATATTTATCCATTGAATTAATTAAACAATATGTAATTTATCATAAACTGAATATTATAATAAAAACTTTTAAGAGAATTAATCGATTAGTCAAATAATTAAAAATACAAAGACAAACTCAATAAATAGAGTAGTTTATCATAGGGGAAAGGACAGAAATGACACTTCAAATTAAACTATTTCTATGAAAATGGTCATGGAATTTAAATTCTACTTTCTAGTCATTTAAATTTATTAGCTTGTTCTATACCGTTTCTACATACTTTCTATATAGTTTCTATACATATCTTATACATATAAATATTCTATACGAAAATTATACAGTTTTGCTACACAATTTATACAATAACTGTATATTTTTTTACACGTTTTATACAATAATTATATAATTTTCAAACACTTTCTATATATTTTTTATATATATTTTATACATATACATATTTGATAGATAGACTCTATGCTCCTTAGGAAGGGTGATAAAGCACTATGTAAAGACTGTAAAGTAATACCTAGTGAAAATCTTTCGACCCAGCATAGGTTGTTGGTAATGGACTTGGTTATCAATAAGGGTAAGAAGAAGAGGAGTGTGGAGGCTCGACCCAAGATTAAGTGGGATAGCTTGACTTTGGCTAGTGCTTTGGAAATGGGGAAGAAGTTAAAGAGTCGGGGGGCTTGGGAGAGTAAAGGAGGTGTGGATAGTATGTGGGAGACGACTGCCAGTTGCATTAGAGAGGCCGCTAGAGAGGTGTTGGATGTCTCGAGAGGTCGATCTGGCAAGCATTGAGGAGATTGGTGGTGGAACGAAGAGGTTAAGAGAACGGTAGAGTCTAAGAAGACGGCTTATGATAAGTTGGTGGAAAGCAAAGATAAGGAGGAAAGGCACACGAAAAAGGAGGAGTATAAGGTAGCTAGAAGAAAGGCTAAAGTAGCGGTTACGACAGCTAAAACAGCAGCTTTTGAGAGCTTATATGCAGTGTTAGAGGAGAAAGGAGGGGATAAGAAGTTGTACAGGCTTGCCAAGGCCAAAAAAGGAAGGGCTCGTGACGTTGGCCAAGTGAAGTGCATCAAGGGAGAGGATAATACAGTGTTGGTTAAGGATGCCCTTATTAGGGAGAGGTGGCAGTCCTACTTTTATAAACTTTTGAACGGCGAAAGGGACAAAGATTTTGTGTTGGGGGACTTGGAGAAATCGGAGGAGTGTCGCGATTATAGTTGTTGTAGGCGTATTAAGGTTGGGGAAGTCAAGGACGTTATTCGCAAGATGCGGTGAGGTAGGGCGACAAGGCCAGATGAGATTCCAACGGATTTTTGGAAGAGCACTAGTGGGGCAGGTTTGGAGTGGTTAACAAGGTTGTTTAACATCATTTTTAGGGCGGCGAAGATGCCGGAAGCGTGGAGGTGGCGTATAATGGTTCCATTATATAAGAACAAGGGAGATATTCAGAGTTGCAACAACTATAAAGGCATTAAGTTGTTGAGTCACACTATGAAGGTCTGGGAAAGGGTGGTAGAGTTGAGGATGAGAAGGATCGTGAATGTTGGCTAGTTAAGAACTCCCACGTCCAAAAGTTGAAGGTGCCGGAGATGAGAATGTTGCGATGGATGTGTGGACATACCAGAAAAGATAAGGTGAGGAATAAGATTATTCGGGAAAAGGTGAGAGTTGCTTCGGTGGAGGACAAGATGCGAGAAGTGTGGTTGCGTTGGTTTGGGCACGTGATGAGGAGGAGCTCTGATGCTCCAGTGCGGATGTGTGAGACACTAGCTATGGATTGATTTAGGCAGGGTAGATATAGCCCGAAGAAATATTGGAGGGAGGTGATTAGGCATGATATGGAGCAGTTGCAATTTACGGAGGACATGACCCTTGATAGGAAAGTGTGGAGGAAGCGAATTAGGGTAGAGGTTAAGGGATGTGAGTGCGTCGGTAATAGTAAGGGAGCATTTTTCTGTGCCTGTAGTTTCTTATTTGTGGTGTTGTGTGATGTCTATGATTTCGATTAGATAGTTCTTACTATTATCTTGTGGTGTTAGTTTATTTTGCCTATTGTACTAATTTATATGCACTTATCCTTTGTGTTTGTTATACTGTTATCGGTTCTAAGCAGCGGCGAAATAGAGAGGCTAGTTTATATGCACTTATCCTTTGTATTTGCTATACTGTTATCGGTTCTAAGCTAGGGGTCTATTGGAAACAGTCTATTGGGAATACACTGGGTATGTTGTTGTAGTTGTATACAATTTCTATATATATATCTTATATAGATACATATTTTATTTAACAATTATATTGTTTTGATATAATTTAATTATTATTTCTAAACAATAAAAACAGAATATTTGATCAATTAAAAAATTTATAACAAAAAATAATTAAAATAATTTTAAAAGGGCCGAATTTTCCAAGTTGAATATTGCATCAGTATTGTATATAGACTGTATCAATATTGTATATAGACTGTATATGGACTACGTAAGCCAAAAATGACCCAAATTAGGAAATGGCTATAAAGCGAAAATAGTATATATCTGACTGGCTACTTTTTGAAAAGTTGTCAAAATTGGGCTATTTGTTTTAAAAAGTTGTATAGAGTGTCCTTTTTCCTTTATCATATTATTATGATATGCCGAATGCAAAGGCCCAAGTGGCAAGGAAAAAAACATGTATGAAAAAAATAATTTTATCAACTAAATGTCATAAGTTTAGAGGAAAAAAATAATTTACCAACACATGCCTCAACTTAGGATTTTAAGAATATATAAGTATAATTTTATTTCATAAAAATATCAAGGGAAAAGGCTCAAATATGCCACTGAACTATTAGAAATGACTCATTTATGCCGTCCGTTAAAAGTTGGGCTCATTTATGCCATCGCCGTTACAAAACTGGCTCATCCTTGCCATTACTTTTTAACACCCAATTTTTAAAAACAGTCTTGCCACGTGATAGCTTATTAGAGAGCCACGTCATTTTTTATTTAATTTTTAATTTTTTTTAATTTTTTTTTTTAAATAATAAAATTTTTTGATCCATTAAAAAAAATTCATGCAACTTTTTGATCCATTGAAAATTAATTTGATCTATACTTTTAAAATTTGATTAATTTTTCATGAATATATTCTTAAAACACTCATTCGATTCGTTTTTTTGTCATTTTTGACATATTAAGATTGTTTTCATACTGTTCCTTTAATATTAATTATTTTTTTCTTCAAATTAATTTCAAATACAATAGTAAACATCATTTAATAAATATATTATAATAAAATAGTTATTTTAATTGACAGCCGAGTAACTAAAAGGGAACGGAGAGAGTATACACTTCACGCTTTTTATCACTTTATTTATTTTATTTTTAAATTCACGTTAACTAAAACTTTTATCATTTTTCAGTTGAAACCGAAGGGATATATAAACATCAAATATTATTATTATATTATTAATAGTTAGCTTCTCATTTTGTCAACTCTACGTATACTATATATGTTGTCATGTTGTCGCCTTCCTATTTTTGCAATGATAAATAATGATGCATAAAATGTTACGCACAAATGTTGAATGTTGATTAGAGGCAGCTCAACTCTTTAGGAGAAAAGGTGGCCGCCTAAGACCCCAAAATTTGAGGAGTCTATTTTTGTTTAGTAATAATAAATTACAAATTTTAAGAAATATATTAAATACTATTTATAGAAAAAAGAAAAATTTTATATAAAAAAATAAAACGCAAGGCCTACGTTTGGTTTTTGTCTTAGGCCATAAATTTGTTTGAGCCACCCCTGATGCTGATGATGTCATTCTATGCTTAATAAAAAAATAAAAAACTCAAAAGTTACTTACATTCGGCTGGAAAAATATTTCATGTATGCTAATACATACCATATACTTAATTAGAATAGCGTTTGGTTATAAATTATAGTAGTAGATTTAAAAAAAAAATTCTTTAAATATTTGTTTGATCATGAAAAATTAATCAAATTTTAAAAGCATAGATCAAATTAATTTTTAATGGATCAAAAATTGAGTGGATTCTTTTTAAAGATTAAAAATAAAATTAATTTTTTTAAAAAATGACGTGGCCGTCTAATAAACTGCCACGTGGTAAGGCTGTTTTTAAAAACCGGTTGTTAAAAAGTAATGGCATGGATGAGCCAGTTTTGTAATGGCGATGGCATAAATGAGCCCAACTTTTAACGGATGGCATAAATAAGTCATTTCTAATAGTTCAATAGCATATTTGAGTCTTTTCCCAAATATCAATCAAATTTCTTTTATGAAAAAAATCTTCACTAGGTAGCCTATCTATTGAGAAATTGATATTCTTCCGTTATATAATCCATAAAGAAAATCGGGTTTGGCACATATAAAAAGGGTCAAGATATGGGTAATATATTATATTCTCTTACATTAAAATTAAGAACTAATTAAAGCTACCACATTATTTTTTCGATGGGATTATTATAAATTCTGATCATAGTGACTTTTGTGATGGCCAAAGCAAAGTAAATAACTTTTATGTAATAGACGTAAAATTAAGTGATCATGAATGAAATTTACTCCACAAATATACCTAGTATGACTTATCGGAAGGATGCCCATCTCTCTGCGCTACTCAATTGAAGTAGGGAAAGACCACAATTGGTACAAATCCTGCACAAAACAACCTTAGCTATCTATGTTCTAATATTGAAAGAATAGATAGTTGTCTAAATTGTACTACTCCAATTTAGATAGCTATCTATTCTAGGGGTGTTCATGGTTTGGTTTTTAATCAAATTGAATTGCGATTCAAATCAAACCGATATTTGGTTAGATTTGATTTGGTTTGATTTTGAATTTTAAAAAATCGATATTAATTTGGTTTGGTTTGATTTTACTCTAAAATAACCGACGAAATAACCAAATCGAACCGATATATATATTATAATTATTTATGTATTATTCATAAATACAATATAAATAGTTGTTACACTTTATATTTTAATCATGATTTAACTTTAATCGTAACACATTAAGTCATTTCTTCATCTAGTTAATAGTACCTTATGAGATTCTAAGTGAATTTCACACTTTAAATGACAAATGATACTAATTATGAAAATAATATCTTGTTGTATATTGAAATTTATAGCTGAGATTCATTTGATTATAGACAATCATTAATTTTAACTTTTTTTTAAACCTTGTTGAGTAAGAAGTTTATGTGTTCACCTTTTTGGAGATTTATCATATCATTTTGTTAAATGTAATTTTAAAATACAGTTTTAGAAGTGTTCATATGGCGTTGTTCATAGCTTTGTCGAAGTATAACACTCAGTTGACATCTTAGTTTCACGGTTGAGATACAACACTCGGTTAAAATCTCATATGTTATATTAGATTTATCTTTTTTAATTTTCAACTTTTATCATTAGTTAAAGTCATAAACCGAAAAAATCGAATCAAACCAAACTAAACTAACAAGAACCAAACCGACGGTTATTTTTTTGTTTGGTTTGATTTAGTTTTAGAAATTTAAAAATCAATTAAGTTAATTTGATTATGATTTTGACCAATAACCGACCCAAATCGATCCATCAACACCCCTAGCTATGTCATTGGACCATTACCTCTTCTATTCATAATATATTTTACTCCTTCACAGTAATCAATCAATTACTTAGCGCAAACAAAAGTTTGACATTTTCATAAAGAATCTCTAGCAAACAAGACGGCGTTTTCTACCATAATAACCAATAGGCAGGGGTGGCTAAAACATTTGTGGCCTAAAGTCAAAAATTATTTGGCGGCCTTAAGATTAAAAAAAAATAAAAAAAATGAAAAAAAAATTATTTTTGTAGCATTTTTACATGCAAAATTAGTGATAATTTTCTTATTTTTTATTTTTTTAATAATTCTTTTTTTTGAATGATATTATGGGTAAATTCATTTAATCTTTCTTTAGAATTGTTGATATTAGGCTTATTGTTTAATTTAAATTTTTAAAAACGTATTTCTGTTGAGGCAATTGTTATAGGAACTGTTAACATTACTTTATAAGAATAATAGAAGAGAAACTAACAAATTATAGAAATATATCTTTATCTCTAAAGTTCATTAATTTGAAAAAGCATCAAAGTCTTTTTATTTCCTTGAATATATTGATTAGAGTATTATTTTTTTTACTTATACTACTTTTCCTTAACACTTTTAATTTTGAAAATAATTCTAAATAGACAATATCAGAGACATTATTATATTTTAAGAAAAATTCAAAACTAAGACAATATTATTATAAATTCTCGTCATTTAACAATTTCAAACAAGTATTAGACTTAAAACTGCTACAATGTTTCATGAATTTAAAAAACTTCAAAAAAAATAAAAATTATTCACACTTCAAATCACTCACAAAATTAAAAAATAAATTCAATTTTTATTCACGTCCAAACAAACTCTAATTTTCAAATATCATTCTATATTTGAAAATAAATAATTTTTTTTTCAAATTTCACATTTTTATATCCAAACATCAATTTATTATTTCTAAAATAAGAGGCCTCCAAAATTTGGAGGTAACTATCGATTCTCTTTTGGTATATATACTACTAAGAATATGTTAAATTTTTATGACTACTATTTTATGCTACTTGTTATATATATACTACTTTTGGTATATATACTACTTATTTATATTTTAAATTCTCATAATCAAAATTATGACCCTGCCGTTAAATCAATGACCATATTTTAGATTGAAAATCTTCATTCCTAGCAAGAAATCATTACCATAATATTTTTCATAATCTTTTAGTCAGAGAATAGGACATAACGTTTCAGAGGGGAAAGATACTAGACTTTCAATACTCCATGTTGATAAATTGAAGTGATAGCAATCTAAGGACTAAGAATTTACTCATCATGAATATGAGAAAGGGCTGCCACAACAAAGAGCAGAAATCCAGAGACAATAGAGTTAAAGATTCAAGACCTCTTATCAAGATGAACCATAACATGTCACTATCACGCTCTTTCAAATATAGATAGTCAACTCTGTAATAACAAAGCTCTTTGTTTTCTGCAACTTTTCTGTTAAAAGTCCCAATTTAATTAAAGGACGTACTGCTTCATTGAAGCATCCCTATCAGAGTAAAGTCAGTTAAGGTATTTGTTCTTCAGCAATTAATTCATAATCCGGAATGGCATAACCGAACAACTACCGGGTCCACTTTTTTCCCTCTGCCCATTAAAGAATTAGAATCAAGATTTGCAACTATATAAATTAATTAAAGGGACCCATCTTTCCGTTTATTGATCCCCACATTTGAAATTAGCAATTAGCATCAGGTACTTTTGGGAATGATTTACCCTATTAAAATGATTCCTAGCATTTCCAACACACATTTGATAAATTATAATAGATCTAATCTAACAATGCCGCCTTTTTTTCCTTTTTATGCCAATTATGGAATTTTAGAAAAATGTAAAAGTTTATTCTCCCGGTTGAGATACATTATTCTAACCTCGATACTACTCTAGTGCAATTTATATTATGTATATATAAATATAGGATACATTTATGCATAAACGAACAAATCCACTCGTGAAAGTAAAAAATACCATTATTTCGAAAAGATACAACTTCTTTATTTATGCTATTAGGAAGAAATTAATTGGATGGCATTGCTTTGCATATGATCAAATTCATTAATTGTAGTAGTAAATTGTAGTTGTGAAATGAGAAAAAGGTAGGGATTTGAAAAGGGAACAAGTGGGCTGTGGAATAAGCTTTGAGTTGGGCTGCCGGATAAACACAAAAGCGAAAAAGGAGTAGCCGACCAGCATAAGAAAGGGACACGTGGAGGATTGATATTTCTTTTACCACCAATTTAACTTCCCCAAGATTCAAATTTTAGTACTCTCCGTTTCTAAAAATGGTTGAATTTTGCCACACAAATTAAGAAAAAAAACATCAAAAACATAAATTTTATTTTTATTCTTGAAGTCTGTTTTACTCAAAAAAGAAAAAAACTGCAGCCTCTTTTGCTTGTCAAATCATAAGAATAATTTTAGAAAAAAATTCAACGATTCACTTATTTTGAAACTCCAATAAATACCCCAACAATTCATTTATTCCGAAACGGAGGGAGTACTACTTTACTTCAAAATAAATGAATTAATAAGTTATTTTTCAACGTTTAAAATACATGAATTATTCAGTATTCAAGAGACATGTTTAAAATTTCTTTCAATTTTATCCTTTCATTTATTTTTAAATACTTCACATTTTTTAAAAGAATAATTTAAGAATAATTAAAAGATATTAGTGAAAAATGACCTACAATTTATGTCCCAAAAAGATTTCTCTTAAACAATATATCATATTTCAACAATTTATTTATTTTTAATTTAAGAGAGTACGTGCATATGATGAAGGTTATCCACTAAAACAAACAGTTACTAGCTTTCCACCTTATAGGATGGTAATTAAAAAACCGATTACTGTCACAATCCACTATGATCACTTACGCATAAGTATAACTTAATCTTCACTTAAATAAGACCTCTAAAGTTAATTCCCACTAGACCAAGAGGAAAAAGATTTTTTCAAAAGATCTTTAAAACGAAATAAAAGATGTTGAAAAACAAAATTGCATATAGAGTAAAATGGAGAGACTGTGTGACGCCCTAAAGTTTTGGAGTCTGTCACCCGACAAGACTGTGCGTGCCAACTAGGCCGCACCCCTGTGAGCTATGCGGGCGGCATGTGCTGAAGGAATGTGCTAAAATTGAGGATGAGGCAAAGGGGTATAAAATGAGGCAACAAACATCTATATATGTTCCATAACATGTCCTAAGAGTGCCTAGGTGATTTGATGAAGGCTTGGTGTAAGCCCAAAGGGGTGAAGGCATGGTGAGAATCATGTGCGTTGTTCGATGTCAGCGCCGTGCCATTTTGAGCTACAAGTGGAATCTAAGGATTCCGGTTTAAAGTGTTGATATTAAGGGTACCTTATGTATGCTTACCAATATTTGGGGTTGTTTGGAGTCCGTTTAGATAGGGGCTTGATTTGGCCAAAGTCTAGTGGCATTGTCGTAATTTGTTGATTGGTCTGAAGGCCATAACTCGTTCCATGAGCATGGGAATGGGATGAAACTTCACGGAGGTGTGAAGGAAGTCAAGAGAAAGGACTAGGAACAAACGACACCCAATTTGGAGGTCGGATGGACAATCTAAGCCCCAGTATGATTCTCGGGCACAATGATGTCTAGTGCCAGACATTGGAATTATTTATTTTAAGCATATATAAGGGGGTATACATGGTGACAGCCTACCAGCCTCTCCCGGGTGTATTGACAGATGGCCACCCAAGTGTGCTGCCTTGAGGGACAACCTCAGGTTGGCTATATGAACCTACATGCCCCGCGGGCGGTCTAAGTGATGGAAGGATGCCTCCAAGCCGATAGAGCAATCGAGATACTCTCCCCAAGAGACTCGTGAGCTGACTTATGAGCTTGGCCAAGGTTCAGCCAAGCAAGCAAGGGTCCATTGGCCTAGAAGCGCATTTCTGGGGCGACGCTGTACTATGGAAATTGGATGCAAGTTGCGAGGGCTATGTTTGGCTATGCCATAAGACATGAGAGGGCATAACTAAGGAAGACGCTTGAGACAAAGGCAACGATTGAGGGTTAACCTGCTCGGGTGAAGCAAAGGCCAAGTGCACAGGCACAAGGCGATGTCAAGCTTGAGGATAGGACTGTGCATGCAATGGCGATGCTCAGGCCCAGGCGAGAGACGAGTATGTCCATAGCCATCCCCAAGAGCGCATATGGATGAGATCCAAGGATTGAAGGTGAGCCACATGAGTTGCTTATGCGTTGGCCATGTCAGCCGACATGTTGATAGAGCGGCACCAAAGGGAGCAAACCTCTAAGGTGAGATTCCCACAGGCACAGGATCGTGCTAAAGACCTGGGAAATGAGGAAGGCTGGCCTATAGTTGGGGGAACCATGGGCGCCGCATGGGCAAAATTGTGTGCCGCTGACACAGTGAAAAATGAGTTCGTGACAAGTGGTATCAGAGCGTAAAATTGAGAGCAGATTATGGTTGTCATTGCAGCGATCACGTCAAAGCATAGATTGACACTCGTCATGCTCATGAAGATCGTTTGAGACGATGCTACCTTATGAAAGGAATTGGTTGTATGTTGAGATGCTTAAGTTAGCTATGCCAACCAAGGCCCATCATTTCAGAATCACGCCATGTCACAGCCGTTGATTCCGCCTTCGTCGGTGTGGGTTGATTCATCTTCGAAGCATCCGAGAGTGATTGAGATATCTTCAAGGGATGACTTCAAATCAATGGGTACCGTATGCAGAGGTATTCTATAGAGGCACGCTGGGCCAACAGGTATGGTCATCGTGCGATGCTGTTTGAGTGGAACCACAAAGTTGGACTACCGAATAGCTGGTGCTCAAATGTCCTTGATTATAGGGAACCGTCAGTTCGTTAGAAACTCTGTTAGCGGTATGTTGGCAACTATGGTCAGAAGAGAGCATGGACTTGACGAGGACGTCGAGCAAGGTAGGTGGAGTGCATTAGAAGCTTGTTAGTCAAATAGTTTGTTCATGCAAAGTGACGAGCCAGGATTGTCAGCCATGAAAGAGTCTAGGCTGAGGTAAAGAAGGGGACATGCCGATAAGTCGGGCGGCCAAGAGGATGAGCCATGTCTGGCAGGTCGTACAGCCATGTTCCAAGAAAGTTGAAGCCATGGACTATAAACATTGGGCTTAATCATGCTTAGATCTTGCCATGGATGCATTTAAGGCATCAAGTTGAGTGTCCACCAAGAAGGTTGGACTTGAGCTTTACGGAAGGGCATATGAAGGGGTCCATCTAAGGTAGTTGGACTCAAGGTCGGAGTAACCTAGCCATCCAATGGGTTGCGAGGAGTGGCAAGAGAGTCCCTATATAAGAGAGCCATGCAGGATGAGTGGGCAGTGAAGCCTACAACTTGGGCAAGCAGAGCTTGCAGTTGAGAGAGTGTTATGCAAGGCAAGAACCAGGCTAGCACCAAGCGGACCATTAGGCCGTGACAACGTAAAGAAGGACCAGAGCACAAGCTTCTTTGCGGGAAGATGGGCGTTAAAGTCAGGTGAAGGTAAAGCCATCAGGTGTGTAAGCGGCACGTCAAAAACCAAACCTTCATGGAGAGGTGTTGTACCAGAGTACTATGGGTAAGAAAAGTAATCAAAGTGGGATTAACTAAAGCGCCGAAAATGGATTGGGTTCCATGTTCGAGGATGGGTTCTTTCCAAGAGTAGAAGAGCGGGTCGGAGGCCGCAGATGGGTAAACCAAGGAAGTTCTCGCCATAGAATATAGGTACGAGGTTACCCCAAACGTCGAAGGACTGCGAAGGAAAAGAAAGAGTTTTAAACGAAGTATCTAATTCACAAAGTAGTGCGCAGATGCCGGCACTTTGAGATAGGAAGTACTTGCCAAAGGTACGTCCCAAGGGAGTGCGAGATGCCTATGGGCACATAGCACCTGAGATGCCAAAAGGTGTCATAGTAAAACATGGGTTTCCAAAGGCTGTTGTGAATGATGGTTGGGACAAAGTTTGTAAATTAGGCTACCGCCAGTGACGGCGCTCGAAGAAGTGAGAAAAGGACCATGAGCACATGGTTGACAAAGATGCCACATCGAGGGATGCCTACCTAGCTATGTTGTGCTGAAAAGATAAAAGTCCGAGAGGGAAAACAGTTGTCTGCCAGAGGCAAAGGATCGAAGGGCTAGACATGTCAGGTATGGATGGGCTAGTAGGATCGCCAGGGTGGAAACAGATTCTCGGACAAGATGAAGGCCGTGAGGAGCATGGTGCGGATATGACTTAAGGTCACCACAAAGTTAGTCACCAGAGGGTGCAAGTGTGGAGACACCGTCCGAGATAAAATGCGGAGTGCACGCTTGGATAAAACTTAGGGGAGAAGGGCAAGGGGCCTGAATCCATTTTAAGAAGGAGCTCGCAAGAGTTCCACACACAAGGATTTGGGGGCCGTGATGTAAATCCCCAAGGGTGCAAACTTCGAGTTGTCGTCGGTGTCGTATGTCATTGAGGACAATGACTACTTCAGGTGTGTGAAGGTGTGATGCCTCAAAGTTTTGGGTCCTGTCACCCGACAAGACTGTGCGTGCCAACTAGGTCATACCCCTGTCAGCCATGCGAGCAGCATATGCTGAAGGAATGTGCTAAAGTTGAGGATGAGGCAAAGGGGCATAAAATGAGGCAACAAACATCTATATATGTTGCATGACATGTCCTAAGAGTTCCTAGGTGATTTGATGAGGGCTTGGTGTAAGCCCAAAGGGGAGGAGGCATGGTGAGGATCGTATGCGGTGTTCGATGTCAGCGCCGTACCATTTTGAGCTATAAGTGGAATCTAAGGATTCCGGTTTAAAGTGTTGATATTAAGGGTACCTTATGTCTGCTTACCAAATTTGGGGTTGTTTGGAGTCCGTTTGGATAGGGGCTTGACTTGAACAAGGTCCAGTGGCATTGTCGTAATTTATTGATTGGTCTGAAGGCCATAACTCGCTCCATGAGTATGGTAATGGGATGAAACTTCATGGAGGTGTGAAAGAAGTCAAGAGAAAGGAGTGGGAACAAACAGAACCTAATTTGGAGGTCGGATGGATAGTCTAAGCCCTAGTATGATTCTCGGGCAGAATAACGTCTAGTGCCAGACATTGGGATTATTTATTTTAAGCATATACAAGGGGGTATACATGGTGACAGCCTACCAGCCTCCCCCGGGTGTGTCGACAGATGGCCAACCCAAGTGTGTTGCCTTGAGGGACAACCTCAAGGGCCTGTTTTGGCATGTCAAAGGAATGCGCAAGGTAATCATAGGGCTCGAGAACCCTATGGGAAATGCAAGGTCGGGTGGACTAGCGTTGGGCGCCCCGACAAGGCTAGAGGTTGGCTATATGAACCTACATGTCCCGTGGGCTGTCTAAGTGATGGAAGGATGCCTCCAAGACGATAGAGCAATCGAGATACTCTCCCCAAGAGACTCATGAGCTGACTTGTGAGCTTGACCAAGGTTCAGCCAAGCAAGCAAGGGTCCATTAGCCTAGACGCGCAGTTGTGGGCCGACACTGTGCTATGAAAGTTGGATGCAAGTTGTGGGGCAACACTGTGCTATGGAAGTTGGATGCAAGTTGTGTGGGCTATGTTTGGCTATGCTATAAGACATGAGAGGGCATAACTAAGGAAGACGCTTGAGACAAAGGCCAAGGATTGAGGGTTGCCCTACTCGGGCGAAGCAAAGGCCAAGTGCACAGGCACAAGGCAATGTCAAACTTGAGGATAGGACTATGCATGCGATGGCGATGCTCAGGCCCAGGCGAGGGACGAGTATGTCCATAGCCATCCCCAGGAGCGCATATAGATGAGATCCAAGAATTGAAGGTGCGCCACAAGAGTTGCTTATACGTTGGCCATGTCAGCCGACATGTTGATAGAGCGGTACCAAAGAGAGCAAACCTCTAAGGTGAGCTTCCCACAGGCACAGGATCGTGATAAATACCTGGGAAATAAGGAAGGCTGGCCCATAGTTGAGGGAACCATGGGTGCCGCACGGGCAAAATTGTGTGTCGCTGACACAGTGAAAAATGAGCCCATGATAGACTGTCCCACATCTACTTTAAGATCTTGGTCAGTTTTGCTACCCTAAAACGCACAAGCATAATAAATTGAAACATTTAAGAGTTTTTTTGGTTGACTGTACTGAAAAAAATAATACATGTATTAATTAATGTATATTATTATTATCTTGTTTGATATATTTTTTAGGCTATATATAACTAATGTTTGCGTTAGTTATGTACTCTATTCTATATTGAGATGTGTATTATTAATACCATCCATTTTCTGTATTAGTAATACAAAAACTTTAACACATGTATTGATTTGATTAATGACATTATTACCCCTCAAGATATTTCTCCATTCTCTTTCCACCAATATGTCAATCCTTCTCTGTTTTTCACCCCCAATTCTCGCGAATCCAATTGTTTGTATAATACTTGTGATTTAACCTCTAATCTTCCATGGACAGACTTTTCCCCTGTTGTTTACTTAGGATGTGAATCGAAATATAGAGAAGAATTTAGAAAAATATCCAAATAAGCAAACACACAATAGAGATTAAAAGGCTAATCTCTCTCGATCGAATTTGTTACTTACACTGGGCATCTTATTATGATCATGTATTTACAAAAAAAAAAGTGAGAAATCTCATATCCGAAAATTCATTACCAGCAAAACAAATCATAATCCAAACCCAAATTCGAATCATTTCAACGGAGTCAAATAATTATCTCAATTCTCAAGAGTGTAATGAAGTAATATTAACAATTATTTAATTTTATTTTGGGGGGAAAAATGAGCCAAGTTTTAAAGGTAAAATAACTTTGTAGGAGAAAAAAAGTGTACAAGATTAAAAGGAAGGTAATTTTGTCAACAAATATTATTTATAGTAAAATTTATGATTTGCATATATTTTTAATACATCAAAATAAATAGCATATAAAAAATAATGCAACCGTAACTAATATTAGTATTACCAATGCAAGCACAATTAATGCAAGCACAACTAATATAAACGCGACTAATGCATCTTATTCATTGATTTAGTTGTTTTTTTCCTCTCTACATTGATGTACCTTAGTACTCCAGCTGCTGAGTCTTTATAACTTTTTATAAAGTAGGTAACTTTTCAACTTTCAATGTTTTTAACACTTATCACAATACAACTAGCTAGCTAGTACCCTCGTAGGTTTATATTTTCTAGTTGTCACACCAAAAGAAATTTCAACTTCCCTAATCACACCAATGGGCGCTAATTAAGTCGTCTCCATAGGAAAAAACTTGCATTTCAAATAATCTAGATCGTTAATTATCTTGATTATCCTAACTTTTTAAATACTCTTTAACTTAATCTTAGATCACATCTATGATCTTAACTTTGAATAAATAAAGTAGACACTTAAACTTATATAAGGTTGAACAACAAAACACATATGTCCTATGTGGCGTCCTATGTGACCAGTTTTTGTCCTATATGACATCCTACATGTATTATGTTACATAGAACGTATGTGTCTACTTATTTAAGTTTATATAAATTTAAATGTCTACTTATACACACTCAAAATTAAGGATCATAGATGAAATTTAAAGTCGAGTTAAATGACATTTATGTATTATGCCTACTTCAATTATGCTAATCACCAAAATCTTGTGCTTCAACATTTAAGTCTCCGGAGAAGTGGTGCAAGATTAGGAATTTAAGGGTGATTCGCCCCTATGCTCTTCTCCATTTAAACACTTTCTCCATTCATTTTTACTTGTATTAATTTTTCAATTTTTATTTTTATTTATTATTTTTGATGTATCAAATTTTTTATTTTTTTTATTCTTAGCATTAATTATTTTTTTATAAATTAATTTTAAGATATAATATGAACATCATTTAATAAATATACTATAATCAAATAATTGTGTTATTAATTATTTTTCCTAATGAATTTAACAAATAAAAGCTAATGACCGAAGTATCAAATTTTTGTTTGTGCCATAATTGGTAACACACATGACAAATAAATCAAACGTTGCGTTCTGAATTTAACAAATAAAAGCTAATGACGGAAGTATCAAATTTTTGTTTGTGACATAATTGGTAACACACACGTTTGACAAATAAATCAAACGTTTCGTTCTAGATCAAAGTGGGAGGCGTACTTCTTGAATTTACCATCAATTAATCAGTCCGGATATCATTTTCTTAAGAAAGCAAACAAGACCCCATCTTTTGTGGAAATTATGACCAACAACTCTAATGGAATCCAGACAACATGTACATGACACAACATCTAATTAAACGAAATCAAATTACATGTACGTGATACAGTAAAATACTATTCCTTTCGGCTTTCGCCCTTATTTAATTGTGTTATTTTCATTTTTATCTCTCTTTTTTATAGCATTCAATAATATTTTCAATTTCAACATGGTAAGTTTCAGATCACACAATTTAAATAACTACACCGATCTCTAATTTAAAATTATAAAAATTAAAAATCTTTCTTTATTTTTAAAACTCTATCTAGTTAAATTAAAATAATTACTTCTTTCGTTTAAAAAAGAATGATCTACTTTGACTTAGCACAAAGTTTAAGAAAATAAAGAAAATTTTTTATTTGAATTAAAGTTGTGTCAAATGTATCAAAATGTTCTTTAATCTTCTCATCTTAAATATGTCATGTGGAAAGTTGAAATCAAAATATTGCCAAAAAAAAAGGTCAATTCTTATAAACGAATTAAAAAAAAAGTAAATCATTCTTTTGAAAACGCAATAATAAATTGGGACGGTTAAGTCAAACTAAAACAATTATCCTAAATTAAAACGGATGTTGTAACATGTTTTGTAAAAAAAAAAAAAAAGTACTAAGTTCTGTAGTAATTTAAAGACAAGCATCTACCATGTAGGAGCTAAGGAGTAGATATAGACAAAGATGGAATACGTACCATTAGCGAGATCAAGGAGGAAATCAGCAGGATTCATGGGAAAAGATGGAGAAAATCCAACCGACTCGAAATAATTCATTGATTCATTTCCTTTTCCAAAGTACAAACACCTCCCCTCCGACAAAACCAGAACCGAGTTGAACATTTGAAAAACCCGGCTCGATGGCTGGTGAACCGACGTAATTATAGTCTTTCCCTTCTGCGCCAATGACCCCAATGTCGAAACCAACCGGTAAGCCGCTGTAGCGTCTAGGCCGGACGTCGGCTCATCGAGTATGAGTAAACTCGGGTTTATTAGCATTTCGTGGGCTATACTTACTCGTTTTCTTTCACCACCTGAGACCCCACGACGTATGAAGCTGTTTCCAATTATTGTGTCCTCACATTTATTGAGTCCTAACTCGGTGATCACTGAGTCGGTGATGGCTATCTTTTCTTTCCGGTTCAGCGAGTTAGGGAGGCGGAGGAGAGCGCAGAAGATTAGAGTTTCTCGAACCGTCAAGTGTGGGTAAAGGATGTCGTCTTGTGTAACGAATCCGGTTCGTTTCAAGACGTGTTTGCTGAGTTTCCGGTTATTCGCAAGGATTGTTCCGGTGTAGCTATGTCCTTGGAGCCTTCCTGCAAGTGCATTTAGAAGCGTTGATTTCCCGCTTCCTGATGGTCCAAGAACGGCTAGGATTTCACCGGGTGAAACCATTCCCGTAATACCATTCAAGACTGTACGTTCTTGATGAATCGTGGCCGTAGGATTCTCGATATCGGTCGACGATGTGGGGCCACCTGAAAACATCTTTCTTAAATTGCTGCTTCCCCCACTTGATTTGTTTTCAAGTTTTATCCTATAACTCACGTCCATAAACTGCAAATTGTCCAACAAAAATAAACACCATTAATAACAAGTCAATTTTTCTTCAAGTCAAATCAGTCATTATTTTTTCCACTTCAGTCTCCTACTAGACTCTGACACTAGATTTTTATCCTTTTCAACATAATACTACTAACTATTGCTAGGGTAATAATATTAGTCACTTAAAAATTCTGAAAATTGAAGAAACTGATAGTCTCATAGTAGTGATCAGTTAGGTTCTAAAACTGGGAATTAAATTGTAAACTCAAAAACCTTATGGCTTATTAATTTCAAAGATATAGAGAAAATGAAGAAAGTTTATTATGGTTTGCTTACCGTAAGGGTGATAGGATAAGTAGAGGAAGACATGACAAAAGGGAAGTCTTTGTTTGTTTCTTCTCCTGTTAGTGTTGTTGCATTCATTGTTGTTGTTGTTTCTTTGCTTGTAACAGGCATTGCTGTAGCTTACTTGACACACTTTTCTTCTTCTTTCTTTAAGATGAAAATAGGGAGAAAGGCAAAGTATGGATAGAAAGAAAAATGTAAAGGCAAAGAAGAGAAATTAGAATGGATGGAGAGGAACTAAGAGCTCACACGGAGCAGCCCTATTTATTTGCTTACGAGCAGCGAATAGTTGCCACGTCATACTAGACAACCCATAGCGGTTTGCAACGTGGCATTTGACTCTTATAACCACCTGTATTTTCTTCTTTCTCTTTATTTTAGTTTACCTTTTCGGGGTTGGGTGGTGAGGCTGCTTGTTTGCTAAAGCTGCCAACTGCCGCTCCTTGTTCAATTTCACAAGTAAATTTTCTAAATAATCATTCTAGTTTTGAAAGAAATTTTAAATACCACTTATATTTTATTTGAAATCATATATCATTATTGAGCAATAAAATTTTGAGGTCGAAAAATAAATAATTAAAATAAGAAAAATATTATAATAATTATTTTATTAATTTTAATAAGTGAGTATTACAATCTCTATGAATCATCTAATTTGCCTTTTAAAATATAAATTTAAGGGCTTAAAACTTGATCTTGAATTTGAATTTGATTTGTTGACTTGACGGACTTAATCTTGACTTGTGCTTGAATTCAAGGGTTTTGGGGTTTGTTCTTGAATCTGGCGGTCTTGATTTGAAATCTTGATGAACTGGACTTGAATGCTTAAGCTTTGTAGAGAAATTGCGGCGTTTGATCCACGAACTTTCTCTTGTTTCTTGTTATAGTTGTTGGTCCCTTTTCTGAATTATGAGACCCCTATTTATAGTTGTGAAAAAAGAAAAGTCATGATAAAGACGGACTTCCTTTGACCAATCAAATTCAGGTGATGTGGCGTCTTTTATACCTTTTGATTTCACTAGGCCTGCTCATCATTTTGACATATGGCATGGTCTTATTGGCTCTTTCACTTAACTTGGCATGCCACGTCATTTGACACGTGACGCTTATTTGGGCCTTTAAAATATGACAATATCTTGGGTTTAGCAAAGTGGGTTCATCATTTGTAGCCCAAATCAATGGGCTAGCCCAATAAAAATTAAATTGTAATTAAATTCATATATGTTTGGACTTAAATAATTAATCTAATTATATTAACCAGTAATATTTATTTGGGACTATTCTATTTTGAATTTAACACAATCCGAATTTCGTACGGATTTTAATTTAATAAAATTTCGTTCCCCACAAAATGCCCCCTACTTCAAGACTTGTCGAGAAATTTAATCTTTTTGAGACTAGACTTGAAGTATGATTTATTTAAACATGTTTTCTTCGTGTTTCAAAGATCTTCATAAAGTTGAATCATGCAATTTACATATCGATATTGCCTCTTAAAAAAATCTCTGAATTTTTTCATGAATCTCTACACGTAAGACCGTTGATGAGGCATGATATCTCATTCCACATAGATTTTGGAAAATATTTTACCACCTTACTTAACCAGAAATAAAACTCTTCCAATTTGAATTTATATTGGAGAAAAAACACCTCCAATTTAAATTTGTATGGGAGAAGGAAACAACCTTCAGTTTGAATTTGTATTGGAGATAAAAATTCTTTCCATTTGTATTGGAGAAGGAAACAACCTCCAATTTGAATTTGTATTGGAGATAGAAGCTCTTCCAATTTGAATTTATATTAGAGAAAGAAACATCCATCCTACAACTATATAAAAGGGTGTAGGTTTCCCACTTTTTCAATATCAATCTTGAGGTTTCCATGTCATGAATAATATTGAGGTAATTCCTTTCCCTCATACTTTTCTTTTATTTTCGTCACTTTTTTCATCACAACATCTTAGTGGTAGAAAATTCATATTTTATTGTAGGAATATCAAAATTATGAATCATTTGATATTCAAAAACTAGACTTCGAGATCTATAACATATCCAAAATTCATCTTTATATTCCTTCAATATAATTTTCGATAATTTTTTAAAGTTAGCCTTGAATTTTACCATGCTGAAAATTTCAGATCTGCGTGTCTTTACTAAAACTTTCATATCTTGAAGCAGGAATGACGAAATTGCAAGTTGCTTGATTCTTGTGAAACTAGACATAAATATCTACAAAATATTTAAATTCATAATTTAATACCTTCGAGATTATTTTAGGTGTTATCCCTAAATCAACATTGAGTTTTGATGCATCACCAATTTCAGATTTACACGACGTTACCAAAAAAATTATATCTCAATGTGGGAGTATCGAAATTATGATCCGCTTGATTCCATGGATGGAAGAAATATGCATATATAGCATATTCAAAATTTGGATTTTAACACTTGTTGGATTGTTCTAAATAATTTTTTGAAGTCGATCTTATATGTTGTCTAACAAAGGATTCCAGATTCGCATCGCCTCACCAAAATAATTTATATCTTGATGTGGGACCATCACCACCAAAGAGTGTTTTGATTGTTGCAAACTAGATTCTGAGAGCTTTATTCTCATTAAAACATCTTGTCTCAATCCAAATTGGTGACATACAACTTTCAAGGTCGTAGCGCTCTGACAAGTAACATTTCTTCTATTTGTGTTTTTACTTTCTTTCTTATTTCCCCTATATTTTTTTGTAGGGATGAAATAAATAGCAATATGCAACAATTGACTTAAGGTGT
The DNA here is from genome assembly GCF_002878395.1 of Capsicum annuum. Taxonomy (NCBI): domain Eukaryota; kingdom Viridiplantae; phylum Streptophyta; class Magnoliopsida; order Solanales; family Solanaceae; genus Capsicum; species Capsicum annuum. The sequence continues at coordinate 127,793,331 of NC_061114.1, read as the reverse complement.
GAGAGTTTAACTTCGCCTCTGTCACCTTAAGATTCGACCAATTTTGCTTGAAAACGGTGGACATCGGCTTAAGGTGTGAGAGTTTAACTTCGCCTCTGTCACCTTGAGATCCGACCAATTTTGCTTGAAGACGGTAGACATTGACTTAAGGTGCGGGATTTTAACTTCACTTCCATCACCTTAAGATCTGATCAATTTTACTTGAAGACGGTGGACATCGATTTAAGGTGAGAGAGATTAACTTTTCCTCCTTCACCTTGAGACCGGGCCAATTTTACTTGAAGACGGTGGACATCGGCTTAAGGTGAAAGAGTTTAACTTAGCCTCCATCACTTTAAGACCCAACTATTTTTTCTTCAAGATGCAATGGTCTTCTTTAAGTATGGGCCCTTTCATCGATGGACTTATGCAATGGTCTTATTTAAGTATAGGCCCTTTCACCGATACACTTATGTAATGGTATTTTTTAAGTATGGACCCCTTCATTGATGTATTTATGCAATAGTCTTCTTTAAGTATGGGCCCTTTCATCGATGCACTTATCCAATGGTCTTCTTTAAGTATGAGCCGTTTCACCAGTACACTTATGCAATGGTATTCTTTAAGTATGGGCTCTTTCATTGATGCACTTATACAATAGTCTTCTTTAAGTATAGGTCTTTCACCGATGCACTTATGTAATGATCTTCTTTAAGTATGGACCCTTTCACCAATGCACTTATGCAATTGTCTTCTTTAAGTATATAGGTCTTTCACCGATACACTTATGCAATGGTCTTCTTTATGTATGGACCCGTTCACCAATGCACTTATACACTTATGCAATTATCTTCTTTAAGTATGGGCCCTTTCACTGATGCATTATGTAATGGTCTTCTTTAAGTATGGGTCCTTTCATCGATGCACTTATTGTGATGGAATTCCTTAAGTATGGGCCATTTTCAATGGTCAGCTTAAGGTGCAAAGCGACATATTTTGTCCACCCTAAGGCATAAAAATTTTAAAATACTTTTAAGGATAAACTTGTGAGATGCTATATTAATGTCCAAAGGAATTGTAAGACCCTAAAAAGTTCCCTCGTAGTCCGAGCCTTAGAGCGTGCCAAGTAAAGTGTAATTCCGGCCATAAAAGATTGAGAAGAGACTTCCCAAGTGATTGGTGTTTAAACCATAGTGAATTTTCTCAAATTTGACCTTTTGTCATGTAGAGAATTGAATTAACTTTTCAACGATATCAATTTCATCTAAATCTGATATTAGGGTGAGAAGTTATGGCCATTTTACCGAGAGTAGTCGGAACCGCCCAGGTGCGACAGACGATCCGACGGACCGTCTAGTGTATACTAGACCGTTGCTCGGCCCATTACAACCAAGGCAGTAACTCTCATTTCTGGCCCAAGTGCGACTGCCAAGACGACGGACCGTCAAGGATGCGACGGACCATCGCGTTGAGGCAGTATGGCCTCACCCTAGCCATCGTGCGACAAATGATCCGACGTTCTGTCGAACTTATGATGGACCGTCGCATCGAGGTAGTGTGTCCCATTCCTGGCCAACGTGCGATGAATGATCCGACAGATCGTCGGACTTACGACGGACCGTCTCAGCCCCCATTCAGTGTTTTAACTCGTTTTAACAAGGGGATTTTGAGTCTTTTCCCTTTTAACCCTCATATATATTCCAAACGAACTTGACATCCTCATTATCTCCCAAAATATCCAAAGGCTAGGGTTTCTCCCTCAAGAGCAAATCTAAAACCCTTCTCCTAGAAATCCAAGAACTCACCATGGATTCTACAAATTGAGTTGAGATTTGAGTTCTGCAAGTTCAAGGGTTGCAAGAACCCTCTCTCAAGAGTAAGAAGAAGAGTTTAGATCAATTTTATTCATCCAATTTCAAAATCTAATGTATGTGGGGTTTTGAACAAGGGTAATCTTTTCGCCCTTGTGCCCAAAAGCTTATTTAAACTATAATTCTCTGCAATTTATGAGATTTTACATGAAATTGGATTGGGGGTTTTCACCCATTATTATTGGTTGCAAGCTTTTGATGTTTTCCTTGAATTGAGAGTCTAATGACATGATTTTTACATGTTTTCTTGAGAAATTACAGCTGGGTCTAAACCCCATAATTTTTAATCCTTAAGAAGTTAATAGTTGAAATGTTTGAGATATTAAAGTATATGAGTATGTTGAGATTTTGAGACAAATTGCTGAAACTTCCAGATTTCTACATGAATTATGAATCTATATGCTATCTATTATGCTTTTGGTGAGTTTTAACTTGAGAATGAACTATGGGTTATTGACCCCTACTTGAGATTTGCAATTTTATGAACTCTTATGCTATAAGCACCCATGATTTGAGTATTCTGAGATTATTGAGAAATATTTTGACCTAATGGTCATTGAGTTTTGAAATCCCCTCTACTACATGAGATTACAGATTTGATTATTGGGTTCTTATTGAGCCATGAGATTATTCTAAAGTGTATTTTCATGAGATGAGCGAGATAAACTAAAGGGAGTAGTATTTAGCATCGAGCGGGTAAGTTACTCTGGTTTCTTACCCCAAAACTACTTGCTACCGTAGGTTGGGCCTGAGGCCGAGTTTATGATTATTATTGGGTCTAAGGCCGAGTTGATATTAGGCCCGAGACAGAGTTTGTTTAGAGATTACTAGACTTAGGTTATACTCCTTGGCAAGAGTATGACGTCTCTCCCCAACGTGAGGTTTCTTCCTTAGGAGGACAAAACGTTGGACTCCATGTAGCTTGCATGATTTATGTCAGTTAAGAGAAACTACCTAAACTAAAGTATTTTTCCATTGAGATAAGATATTTTCCTTTAAAACTAAAATACTTTCCCATGATATGAGTATCTTTTCCTAAAGCTTGAAATGAGATATTTTCCTAACGTGAATGAAATGCCTTCAAGTATGTTCCAAAGTTATATGATTTTGAATTCCAAGTATTTGAGTTCAAAAGAGTTATAAGTTCTTAAGCATTAGAGAAGTTTTACTCTCCATAAGATATATGAACAAGTTGAAAGTATAAAAAGAGATTAAGGATAAAAAGAGAATTTTAAAGTTATTTTTTTTAATCATAGTAAGATAACATTCTTTCCTTTTTGGGATAAACTAGAAAAAAAAAAAGTACCACATAAAACAGGATGAATGGAGTATTTACTTTGTCTCATTTTAATCATCGTTTTAATTTTTTTTTATATTCATTGAAATAAAATAATTATGTTATTAATTATTATTTAGTAATACTTTTTTAATAATTGGATAGTATTACAAAATTATATTTTAATATTAAAACTACGATTATAAATAACTATTAACTTTAGTTTTTAATTCATAATCTCTCTATATATATAAAAGAAAAACTAAAACAAGACAAGAAACCACGTGGCAAGATATTAAAAAGCCACGTGGTAGTTTTTAGGACAATACTTAATAGAGTTTTTATAAAAATTTTGAATTAAAGAATATTAAATATTTGAATTTGAAAATGTATTATCCTTTTAAAATAAATTATTAACTTAAAAATAGAAACACATGCTTGAAGAGCCCTATATAAACTCCTACTATTTTAAAAATTTATTCCTTTTATATACTATAAAATATATTTTATATATTTTAAGAGGAGTGCGAAATAGTAGTACAAATAAATAATTTCTATATTATAGAAGAGTTGGTTTCGACCAGCTCTTTATTATTTACCATTTTATCCTTAATTTCTCTGTAATTTACTATATTACCCCTAATTAATTATTATAAGTCATTTATATATTAGAATTAATAATATTTTTTATTATATTAACCTAATTAATTATTATAAGTCATTAACCAGCTCTTTATTATTTACCATTTTATCCTTAATTGTTTCATATTTACTAAATTACCCCTAATTAATTATTATAAGTCATTTATATATTAGAATGAATAATATTTGATTAAAAAATAGATATTTATGACGTTTGTTTCAATTGCTTTAACCGTGATTTTACTATATCACCCCTAATTAATTATTATAAGTCATTTATGTATTAAAAAATTAATAATATTTAATTAAAAAAAGATGAAATGTCTGCCTATATTAACCCTAATTGTTCAGTGATTTATTATATTACCCCTAATTAACTATTATAAATTATTTATATATTAACATTAATTAATTATTATAAGTCATTTATATATTAGAATTAATAATATTTAATTAAAAATAGATATTTATGACGTTTGTTTCAGCTGCTTTAACCGTGATTTTATTATATCATTCTTAATTAATTATTATACGTCATTTATGTATTAAAAATTAATAATATTTAATTAAAAAACCAGCTGCTTCGTCATTTACTATATTATCTCTAATTGCTCTGTGATTTACTATATTACCCCTAATTAATTATTATAAGTCATTTATATATTAGAATTAATACTATTTTTTATTATATTACCCCTAATTAATTATTATAAGTCATTTATATTTTAGAATTAATAATATTTAATTAAAACTAGATATTTATAATGTTTGTTTTAGCTGCTTTAACCGTGATTTTACCATATCATCCCTAATTGATTATTATAAGTCATTTATGTATTAAAAATTAATAATATTTAATTAAAAAAAATAGATGACATGTCTGCCTATGGTTTCGATCAGCACTTCATCAATTACTATATTACCCCTAATTGCTCCGTGAATTACTATATTACCCCTAATTAATTATTATAAGTCATTTATATATTAAAATTAATAATATTTTTTATTATATTACCCCTAATAGATTATTATAAGTCATTTTACTATATTACCTCTAATTGCTCCATAATTTATTATATTACCCCTAATTAATTATTATAAGTCATTTATATATTATAATTAATAATATTTTTTATTAGTCATTTATGTATTAAAAATTTCATAATATTTAATTAAAATATTGATTTCGACATGGCTGCTTCAAGAGCTGCACCGTGATTTCACTATATCACCCCTAATTAATTACTATAAGTCATTTATGTATTAGAAAATTAATAGTATTTAATTAAAACAAGAAAAATATGCGTTTATGACATATTTGTTGCAACTGCTTCAACCATAATCATCTTTGAGAAGATGATCCAAGGCTTTATTGTTAATTGAAGTATCTTTTGTTTTAGTTTTTGTATGAAATAATCCTATGAATATTAGTTCTATATCTTTTCTATATTTTGTAACAGGTCTCAGTCTTATCATCAAACAATTAAAATAACTCGACTACACGATACATCACACTTTCTTATCATGTGAAAAAAAACTTATCTTATAAAACTTTACTTCTTAGCGAGTACCGTCAAATAGTTATTATTTAAAAAAGTTATCATTTTAAATCAGTGTACATTTATGTTTGTATTTCATCAATATCAAATATTAGTTCTAAAAGATGTCTCTAGTATTGGGCCCATGCTGACACGGGCCATGCACCTCTAGTATTATATAGAAGAGGTGGTTTCGACCACCTCTTCGTGGATTTACTTTTTTACCCCCATTATTTACTATATTACACCCTAATTGTTCTGTGATTTATTGTATTATTCCTAATTAATTATTACAATTCATTTATATATTAGAATTAATAATATTTTTTATTATATTACCCCTAATTAATTATTATAAGTCATTTATAGAAAATTAATAATAATTAATTAAAAAATAGATATTTATAACGTTTGTTTTAGCTGCTTTAACCATGATTTTACTATATCATCCCTAATTAACTATTATGTCATTTATGTATTAAAAAATTAATAATATTTTATTCAAAAAGTAAATTACTATATTACCCCTTATCATTAACTATATTACCCCTAATTGCTCCATGATTTACTATATTATCTCTAATTAATTATTATAACTTATTTATATATTATAATTAATAATATTTTTTTATTATATTATCCCTAATTAATTATTATCAATCATTTATATATTAGAATTAATAACATTTATTTAAAAAATTAGATATTTATGACGTTTGTTTCAGCTACTTTAATTGTGATTTTACTATATCATCCCTAATTAATCATTATAAGTCATTAATGTATTAAAAAATTAATAATATTTAATTAAAAAATAGATGACATGTCTGTCTGCACTGGTTTCGACCTGTGCTTCATCATTTACTATATTATCCCTAATTGCTCCATGATTTACTATATTACCCCTAATTAATTATTATAAGTCATTTATATATTAGAATTAATAATTTTTTTTATTATGTTACCCCTAATTAATTATTATAAGTCATTTATATATTAGAATTAATATATTTAATTAAAAACTAGAAATTTATGACGTTTTTTCCAGCTGCTTTAATCGTGATTTTACTATATCATCCCTAATTAATTATTATAAGTCATTTATGTATTAAAAATTAATAATATTTAATTAAAAATAGATGACACGTCTGCCTATATTACCCCCAATTGCTCTGTAATTTACTATATTATCACTAATTAATTATTATAAATTCTTTATATATTAGAATTAATAATATTTTTTTTACTATTCTACCCCTAATTAATTATTATAAGTCATTTGGTTTCGACCACTGCTTCGTCATTTACTATATTACCCTTAATTTCTCCATGATTATAAGTCATTGATATATTAGAATTAATAATATTTTTTTATTATATTACCCCTAATTAATTATTATAAGTCATTTATATATTAGAATTAATAATATTTAATTAAAAAATAGATATTTATGGGGTTTATTTCAACTGCTTTAATCATAATTTTACGATATCATCCCTAATTAATTATTATAAGTCATTTATATATTAAAAAATTAATAATATTTAATTAAAAATAGATGACATGTGTGCCTATATTACCCCTAATTGCTCTGTTATTTACTATATTACCCCTAATTAATTATTATAAGTTGTTTATATATTAAAATTAATAATATTTAATTTTACTATATTACCCCCAATTAATTATTATAAGTCATTTATATATTAGAATTAATAATATTTAATTTAAAAAATAGATATTTATGACGTTTGTTTTAGCTTCTTTAACCGTGATTTTACTATATCATCCCTAATTAATTATTATAAGTCATTTATGTATTAAAAATTAATAATATTTAATTAAAAAAATTGATGACATGCCTGCCTATATTACCCCTAATTGCTTCGTGATTTACTATATTACCCTAATTAATTATTATAAGTCATTTATGCATTATTAATAATATTTTTTACTATATTACCCCTAATTAATTATTATAAGTCATTTATATATTAAAATTAATAATATTTAATTAAATCAATATACATTTATGTTTATATCTCATCAATATCAAATTTTAGTATTAAAAAATATTTATCGTGTTGGGCCCGTGCTGACACGGGCCATACACCTCTAGTACTAATAATAAGTAGTACTAATAATAATAATGATGATGATGATGATGATGATAATAATAATAATAATAATAACAATAATAATATTAATAATACTAATAATAATAATAATAATACTAATAATAATAATAATAATAATAATAATGATCTATATACATAAAAGAAAAACTAAAACAAGACAAGAAGCCACGTGACAAGATATTAAAAAGCCATGTGGCGGTTTTTAGGACAATACTTAATAGTGTTGTAATAAAATTTTTGAATTAAAGAATGTTAAATATTTGAATTTGAAAATGTATAATCCTTTTAAAAAATAAATCAGTGACTAAAAAATAGAAACATATGCTTGAAGAGTCCTACATAAACTCCAACTATTTCAAAAATTTATTCATTTTATATAATATAAAATATATTTTATATTATTTTAAGAGGAGTACGAAACAATAGTACTAATAAATAGTAGTAGTACTAATATAAGGAGTAGTAGTAGTAGTAATAATAATTATAATGTTTGTTATTATTATTATTGTAATAATAATAATAAATAAATAAATAAGTAAATAATAGGAGGAGGACTTGAGAAAATTGAAGAAAGGTGTCTTTTAAGTCTTGAATGAAGGATTGGTGACATTGACCAACTTAAAGGGTCAAACATCATTAGAAAACTTGATTAAGTTAATTGTGGACTTGATTAATATTTTTAAAATTTTCTAATCTTTTTAAAAATACAAATCAACCCAACTCACACCCTTCTTCAATTCAAATCAACAGTCTCTCTCCTCCCTCTCTCGGCAGCTTCTCTCAACTCTTTTTCAATCAATATTTCTGCAAACTTTCTCTTTTCAATCCCCTGCCACTTCAACATCCGGCGATAAATAGTCGGGCGAGTTCTTTTTCGACTTTCAATCGTCAATCGACGTGAAAACTTCTTCGGCGATAACAACTTTGAGTTCTTCATCGTCCCATTTCTTCTTTTACTGGTAAAAATTAATTTCTTTTTAGTTATGAAGAAACAGAGGAACTTGAGCCAACTTATCTTCTAGTATTGGTTAACAATTTTAATATTTTTTGCTTAAATTTGAAATGTAGACTGAATAAAATCTTAATTTCTGGCATTTCTTCTTCTTGTGGTCGAACTGTTGATTTGAATTTGTTGGTGATCTTTGGTCACCGTTGATGTTCTTAGTGTGTGTGTGTGATGTGTTGGTGTTGCTGGGTTGATTTGTTGTTTTTCTTAGTAGAAATTGTGTTGCAACAGATGAAATATTTGATACAACAGATGAAACATCTGATGTGACAGATGAAAACATTTGATACGACAGATAAAAATCTAATGCAACTATGAAAATCTGGTGCAACAGATAAATAATCTAACTGATCATTCATCTGTTGCGACAAACGACTTTTTTGTTTGGAAGAAACTAAATAATATTGATCCAATAGATAACTTATTTTGTAACAGATGAGTAATACGTTTCAATAGATCAGTGATCTATTTTATTATTTCCAACGAATTACTCATCCGTTGTAATAAGTTGGTTATATATTGCAACAGATAACCTGTCTGGTACAACAGATCAGTGATCTATTTTTACTGTTTTCAACAGATTACTCATCCATTGCATTAGGTTGGTTATATGTTGCAACAGATAACTTGCCAGGTGCAACAGATCAGTGATCTATTTTTACCCTTTCCAATGGATTACTCATTCATTGCAACAAGTTAGTTATATATTACAATAGATAAACTACTCGGTGCAACAGATGAGTGATCTATTTTTATGGTTTCCAATGGATTACTCATTCGTTGTAATAGGTTGGTTATATTTTAACAAATAAACTACCCGGTGCAATAGATTAGTGATCTATTTTTACTATTTCTAATGGATTACTCATCTATTGTAATAGGTTGGTTATATGTTACAACAGATAACCTTAACCTGCCAGGTGCAACAAATCATTTTACCGTTTCCAACAAATTACTCATCCTTTGCAACAAATTGGTTATATGTTGCAACAGATAAACTACCTGGTGCAACAGATAAGTGATCTGTTTTATGGTTTCCAACGGATCACTCATCTATTGCAATATGTTGGTTATATTTTATAATAAATAAACTACTTGGTGCAACAGATTAGTGATCTGTTTTTACTATTTCTAACAGATTATCATTTGTTGCAACAGGTTGGTTGTATGTTACAACAGATAACCTTCCTGGTGTAACAGATGAGTGATATATTTTTACTATTTCCAATGGATTATTTATCTGTTGCAACAATTGGTTATATGTTGCAATAGATAAACTACCTGGTGCAACAGATTAGTAATCTATTTTTATTATTTCCATTGGATTACTCATCCTACAATAGGTTGGTTATATGTTGCAACAGATAACCGTAACCTGCTAGGTGCAATAGATCAGTGATCTAGTTTTACTATTTCCAATAGATTACTCATCCGTTGAAATAGGTTGGTTATGTGTTGCAACAGATAAACTACCTGGTGCAATAGATGAGTGATTTATTTTTATGGTTTCCAACGGATTACTCATCCATTGCAACAGGTTGGTTATATGTTGCAATAGATAAACTACCTGGTGCAATAGATTAGTGATTTGTTTTTTACTATTTCTAATAGATTACTCATTCATTACAACAGGCTGGTTGTATGTTGCAACAGATAACCTTTCTAGTGCAACAGATGAGTGATTTATTTTTACTATTTCTAATGGATTACTCATCTGTTGTAACAGTTAGTTATATGTTACAATAGATAAACTACCCGGTGCAACAGATTAGTGATCTATTTTTATAGTTTCCAACGATTTACTCATCCGTTGCAACGGTTGGTTATATGTTGTATCAGATAAAATACCTGGTGCAAAAAATTAGTGTTTTGTTTTTATTGTTGCCAATGGTTTACTCATCCGTTGCAATAGGTAGTTATATGTTGAAACAGATAACATACCTTCTGCAACAGATGTGTGGTCTGTTGGATCTATTATTTTACTGTTGTGCATGTTAGATTTACTATTATCCCTTTTTAATGATGCATTAATTAATTATAATCTATTTTATATTCCTGTTAATTTAAGATGATATGTCTCCCAAAAGAAAAGAAATCGAATCAAGTCCAAGTAAAGGAACAAGTGAAGCAGCTCGACTATATCCACCACTCTATGAGCTTGCTTTACAAGCGTTATCTCAATCAGGAGAAGAAGATAATGAACATGAGGAGGAGAAATATTTCGAAAGAGATGATCCAAATGCTAATATCCCTTCCATCGAAGAGTTGGTCAAAACCTTCAGCATTGATAGTTATCCTATGAGAATGCAGTGCGATGGTGCCACAGATTTAACGAGTGATTTCGTAGTTAAGTCATCCATGGAAAAATCTTTCGACGCCTTCAGAAAAATACTTTGACAACAAAAATTGGATTTTTGTTTTAGGGAAAGCTACTTTGGGAAATATCTTGATTTGTCGGAGGACAACAATGCTCATTTCCAGATGAAAATGGTATATGATCTTCTCAAGCGCATATTTATATATGAAAACAAAGATAAGATAGATGAGGTATGGATAAATTACTGTGACATGCCTATTTGTTTTGGTTGGAAGGAGTTTTCTATAGTTACCAGACTAAAATGTTATCCTCCCTTCTCAAGTTATACCTACTTTAACCCCAAAAAAGCACCCCGCACACCCAAAAAGGAAAGTCAAGTCGAGTGATCATGATGACCTGGTGTCCATTGTTGTTCTAAACTTTAAAAATAAAAATTTGATAGAAGCGTTGAAAGGTAAAGAACTTTCAAAGAAGCATAAACAATCATTGGGCTTGGTTTGATTTGTACATAATATCTTTGGGCGAGAGACATTAACAACAACATAACCCTCAGTTTAATAAATCTCTTCGAGGATCTTGAGGTATTTAACAGCTATGGTTATGAATGCTTCAAAATAACTGTCAAATATTTGTTGACTCCATTAACGCCAAAGATAGTCAACTTATATGGCTTTCCATGTGCCTTCATGGTAAATATTTCTTTTATTATGATATCATTCATCATTTTTTTATTCAATAATGCTTTAGATTTATTGGCGTTATGTTATAGGCTTGGGCATTTAAAGCCATTGCTTATTTAAGACAAGTGAACTACTAGAAAGACGTTTTCTGTCCAAGAATTCTGAGATGGTTGTCGGCCAAAACTGATAAAAATGCAAAATTTCTTGATCTTTTCAATCCCCTGAAGGAAGCAGTAAGTCCAATTCTAATCAAGTTTTTATTTTAATTAATGATTATTTTAAATGATTTCATCATTATTCTAATATATGTACTGATTTATTTTAGATTGTCCATCCGTGGCTTGTTTCAACCAACCAAGAGTTAAAGATGTCATTTTTCTTACTTTACGGTCTTTGCAAACTTTATCAGACCCTAAAGTCGTTGATGGAATAAAAATAGAATTTTTTGGAGCAACAACCATCACAAGAAAAATAATTTTGGAGGGTGGGCTTGTTGCTGTTGATGATGGTAGTGGTAGTGGTAGTGGTGCTGCTGTTAGGGCTAATGATGCTCCTCTTACAGTTTTTGAAACAACAAGCCATTATGATTATGATCATACTGGTCATACAAACTTTTCTCCAGATTTTGCCACATCTAGCAAATGTTCTACATGCAAATGTCAAGACTGCAAGTCGAAACATTATGGAGTGATTAATGCTATTAATTCACTAACTGCTTCTGTAAAGGAAATGACATATAAGAGGGATGTCATTCCATCAAAGTGGATTTCATATCCATACACTCCACTAGATATCAAGGTGGCTAAGAGGAGAAGAAAAGATATTTGTAAGGCATCACCAAGCATCGAAAAAAGCAAAATTGCAGCCCCTTTATCTTTGTCTTACACCAAAATTATCATACTGCTCTATTTTACCTGTTCAAATTTATCCCAGCAGATGATCCATCTATTGCAATATAATACTCATCTATTGCAACAGATGGATGATCTGTTGTATATCTATAATTAGCATTGATAATTTTGGGTCTCCAGGTGGATGTCATAGCAGAAGCTACTACTAAAGAGCATAATATCATAGTTGATAATTCATAAACTGCTTTTAAAGAAAAAGAAAAAGTAAAGCTTGTTAGTTCGGGAGAACGGAAAAATTATCCATTTAAAGGGTTCAACATCTCGGACGAGGCTCCAAAAAAACTAACAAAGTTGATCAACGACTATTTAGAATGGATTACCGATGGGCTGTTAAAGCATTATGCCGATAGGTACATAAATCAACTTTAAAGATATTGATTTATACAATTATTGTTGTAAGAACACGACATTAACACATATAAATCATCATGTAGAAAATAAAATAACGAACTCTACAAAGTGAATGAATCGAGTCTTGATTTTGATATATTCAACTTTGTTGTTGTACATCCCAGAATGAAGAATTAGTTGTATTTGATGTCACGACCCCAAACTTGCTGGAATAATGAGGTTTAAATGCCATACATATTACTATTAATTAATACTTTATTTAATTGCATCTACATATTAATTTTTTCATCACGTAATCTGAAATATTTGATAATATATGCAGCACATCAATGTTATTTTTTACTACCTCTGAAAGAAGGACAAGTTGAAAACACCAGAATAATACAAATACACGACAGATAATTATTTATGCATAGCTTACATCAATAATGCCTACAATAGGGGTTGTCAACAACAACCAAAAGTTTCCCGAAATAAGGAATGCTTAATCAACATCATTAAAGGTTTTAGGATTCCAGCTGACTTACCTTAGTATTTGGTCGACGAAGTGTACATCCCAATCAATTGTGGTGATGAATTCCATTGGGTGTTGGTTGCAGTTATTCTAAAAGAGAGGTGCATCCGAGTTTATGACTCGATGTCACGAAGAAGACATTCCGGCTCATCGTCTGAGATACAAAAGCTGACCAAAATATTGCCTACTTACCTTGATATGAGTGGCTTTTTTGACCAAAAGGTTCGTACTGATTGGTCGATAAGTGAAGCATACCGGAATAAAATGGGTAATCCATTTGATGTACAATATGTTGAAGGAATTGCTCAACAAACCATTGGTAGCCTAGAAGTATAAGTATCATGATTTATTTTTATTTCATAAATTTCACAACGCTTAGATGAACTGCAAGATATAGATTGTCTATTTTTTAAAATGCAGGGACTGTGATTCTTTTGTTGCCGCTATTGTCGAGTATTTGAGCGATGTATTACAAGTACCAAATGATGGACTTGATGTCAGATTACTCTGCAAAAGATATACTGCTCTTTTTTGAAAATACGAAGAAGCAAAAGCTCAGCAGCCATACACAAGCGACATTAAAGATTCACGACAACCAAAGCTGAATTTTGTAGCACCGAATGAAGAACAACTTGTCCATATTAATTAGATCTTTATAGCTTGAGTCCGTCAATGTAATAACCTATCCTCCTTGGTTTAACTTGTTGATTTATTTGTAGAGTAGATCATTTGTACCCATAATATTTTTTTACATTTAATTTTTTATTGAGTTTTTTCATGTAATTTTTGAAGTCTTCAATTTATTTTATGTTGTCTATGAATATAATTTAATCCTTAGTTTTGAACTTGTTAATTGAAATGGAATACTAGTTTCAAATATCATAACAGATAATACATCTGCTGCAACAGATGGCATGTCTTATCAAATAAATTTAGATATATTTATAACATGTAGATCATTTGCTGAAAATTATATAAACAGGTCTTCCTACTTTTTTTATTTGTTCCAATAGATTACCTTTCAGTTGCAACAGATAGATTATATGTTGCAATAGATTGTATATCTGTTGCAACATATAAATTGGGAAACATCTACATAATGCAACAGATGACCAGCCTATTCCAACAGATAATCAATTTGTCATAACTGGTATTATATCTGTTACAACAGATAGACAATCTGTTGCATTATAAAAATTTAACTTTTGCCAGACATAAAAATTATTGACACTACATGTAAAGTAAAGTGTTTTAAAATAAAAAATTATTATTGTGTTCATTTCTGTATTTGAACATATTATTCTTTATACACGGGTTCCAACCATTTAGTTAGATTATTTGCTGAAAATTATATAAACTGGTCTTCCTACTTTTTTTATTTGTTCCAACAGATTACCTATCAGTTACAACAGATTACCTATCAGCTGTAACAGATAGATTATATGTTGTAACAGATTGTATATCTGTTGCGATGGACAGACAAAAACATCTGCATAATGCAACAAATAACCAACCTATTCCAACAGATAATCAATCTGTCACAACAGGTATTGTATCTATTACAATAGATAGATAATCTGTTGCATTATAAAAATTCAACTTTCGTCATACATAAAAATTATTTTCACTACATTAGTGAAGTAGCTTAAAATAAAAAATTATTATCATGCACGTCTCTGTCTTTGTACATATTCTTATTTATACACGGGCTCCAACCAATTAGTTAGTACCCCATAAGCCTAGACCTCTTGCATCTTTCCCACAATGGCTCATACATACTGATCATTTTTGTGTGTCAGCAGACACTCGATGTATGCAATAAAGTATGGCCTGCACGCTACATCGGTTTTATTTTTTGGGAGTTGGATGTTCTTATTTTGACCTTCAAAAACCTATGATTCCTTCGTCAAGACTTCCACCGGCAAATGATTCATCATCTTACTCTGTGTCAACAACTTAGAGAACAACTTCAAGAGTGGTTGTACGTGGGTTAAAAATATGTCCTCATTGAAGACAGGTAAGTTGCAGTCAAAAACCTTAATATTTCCCTCATAGAGTAGTATCTCAACAGCGAGAAATTATTTAACTTCCACGTTCATGACTGCAAGGATCCTCTTTTCGTTGGTCCAACTCTTTCCCTGTGGATATGGCCTCTTTCCTCTAACATATTTAGTCATGTAATCATCCCATTCAAACATAAAAACTAACTAATCAAATCTACAGCCAGCGAGACCAGATCGCCTGTGGAGATCATCGTACCTATCCTTGAAATTATTGTAGAAGTTGAGGTCCATTATTCTATCGGCAGCATCATAAGCATTTGGGTACGCTAATTGTCTGCCCCTCACGAGGCAGAGAATTTTATCAACATACTATGGTATAAGAAGAAAATTTTTAAATAGGTTAGTAATTGTAAAGAATAAAAACACAGTGGAAAGTTTCTGTTGCAGAGGGTACTCTGAATCAGTTCACAAATTACCCAGCTAACGCAAATTATGCAACAGATGTGTATTATGTTGCAACAGGATACCCAGATGTTGCAATAGATTACATATCTATTGTGTAGCTTCTTCTTTATGGATTAGATAGGAAGGCTAGGTTAGTGAAAGTAAACTTACATTGTCCACACACCACTCATGCATATTTGTTATATTCATGAAGTCTTTGGCGGCAAATGAATGCATGATGTATTCTTCTGGAGTCTTCGTCTTGTCATTCATGATTTCTTGCAGTTCCTTCTTCTTTTCGTAGCCAAGTGCTGCATATATGTCCACTTTCTTTAGCGGCCTATAAACTTCAACAACTCTTGTAGCAGGAGGAGTTGCAATATTTTTTGTTTTCACAATGCAGAGTATTTGTCTAATGTTTTTTGTCTTCCTCCTAACCACTACTGTAGGAGTGTATGGCTCCCTCAGCTTTTTGGATGGTATGACACCCCTCTTGGATTTTAACTCCTCGGAAGCTTCAATAATAGCCTCTAGTTTTTCCAAAAACGTATCCTCTTTGTCCTTACACACTTTGCATTTGTAATAAAAATACGAGGGTGAAGAGGGGTGAGAGGGACCACTGTAAGGGTGAGAGGGACCGGTGTAGGGGTGAGAGAGAACTGTGCAAGGGGTGCTTTCACATATATTTATTTTTTCCTGAGCACCAACATGCTCATAATCATAACTGGAAGCAGTAGAAGCATTAGGATAGCTGCCACCATCATCAACAACTCCACCAGCAACACCTTCAGAAGAAGCACCCGGATCTATTGTAGTAGGTTAGTTGTGAGGAGCTTCAACATTAGGCTGACCTTGCCTAACTGATCTTCTTATGGCTGTTGCTTCATCCAATTCCTTCTTTATTAACTCCACCAGTAGGTCTTCTTTTGTATCAACAAGACCTAGAGTAAGAAAAAAGTCATCCCCAACTCATGAACAGTAGGCACGATCTAAGGATGCACAACCTATAAAAAGATAGGAGGAATTTAAATTATATAATAATAATTTGCAGTCAGTTGGGTTACATGTTAATACAGCCAACTTATGCAATAGATGATCTAGCTGCCACAATAGTTGATTTGTATGTCGTAATAGATTGGCAATATATTACATTAGATTACCCATTTGTTGCATAATTTACAGTCTATGGGTACTCTGTTAAGTCGGGTTCAGAGAACCAATGGAATAGATAGTTAATCTATTGTGAAATATGGATCATCTATCACAACAGATTACTCATCTATTGCACCAATTACTGTTGACAGGTAATCTGTTGCAACGAGTGACCCATCTATCATAACAGATGGCACATCTATTTTAATATCTTTCTTTTAGGCATATTATTTTAATTAAAAGAAGACGTACTGTATCAAATTACCCATCTGTTTCATAACATTAGCCATTTGTTGCATAATTTACAGTAGATGGGTAATCTGCTGAGTCGGGTTCATAGGACTAGCGCAATAGATGGTTACTATGTTGTGAAATATGGATCGACTATCACAACAGATTACCCATCTATTGCACCAATTATAGTTGACGGGTAAATTGTTGCAACGGATGACCCATCTGTCGCAATAGATAGAACTTCTGTTTCAATATCTTTATTTAAGGCAAATTATTTTAGTTGAAAGAAGACGTACTGCATCATTCGAAGGGTTAAAGAGATCAGCCTTCTTAATATTTTTACTACCCTTTGTAGCCAATCACCTAAGGATTCTTGGATGAGAAACCTCATCGGGGTAAACCTTGAACTGCTTTTGAAGGAGAGGAATGACTTCACATGCCCAAGCCTAAAAAAGGTAAACAGGAAGCAAGCAATAAAAGTCATAATAACTATATTCAATATAAATTAATGGATGAGTAAAAATAGTGATCAATTTTTCCATGAAAGCTCAAGGGAAGCCGTATAATGTGATCGTCTTTGGGGATAGCTTTGTCAGTAAATATTCGACAGTTAAGTAGTAGCTATCATATCCCCAGGGATAATCGTTAAATTCTCAAAATCCTCAGCAAGCGCTAATAAATCATATTCTATGACTTTCTTGACGTCTCTTTCCAATAAAACGGAATGGACAAACCCAACTAAGCATAATTTTTCCCTGTAGTTCTTTGGGAAATTTTTATCCTAGAGATCTGCCATCAAATCATCCGTTTTGTAGCTATGTCCAAAAATGCCTAACAACCCATCTTTTTTCCATTGCATTTGTCAGACCTTTTATGGGGTGTTTCCTTAATAAAAGGTTCTTCTGTACGATCGCATCTCAAGCCCGTCATTATGGCAAACTCTTTCAATCCAAAACAAACCGACATGCCATAGTAGTTGATCCAGATTTCATCCATCTCTTTTTGCCCTCCTACGAATCTTTATCATCCCCCGCATACTTAATCTTATGCTCTAGAAGACCATATACCATGCTCATTAAGAAACGGACAGTACAGTCCGCAGACAGCTCAAGAAAGTATGCAAAGCAGCTCTTGTTAAAAAGTCCATCTACGTTTTCATTCTTTATAAAACTCCTAAGTTCATCAAAACCTTTCCCTAACTGAGATCACCAGTTACTTTGTCAGGGCTATCTATCTGCATCACAACTCAAAACCTGTCGATACTAATGGTTTTGACAGGATAATGCTACGCCCCATTGGTGAGAAGGAGTTATCACTTTCCTCAGCTTCATTTTGCCCTGACTGAAATTGTTCAGGAAGTTCCTCTGAATCTATCTGTACTTTAGCCTATTTTGTTGGGTGGTCAGAAGTTGATCCACTTTCAGTTTTTTTTCTTTTGGAAGACATCTTTTGACTACAAATAATAGAAAATGAAAAAATACATTGCATTTAATTTTTGCATAATTTTTTAAAAAAAGGTAAGACAAATTATTCAATGCCACATTACAAAAAAAATACTTCAACAAATAACCCATCAGTTGGAACAAATGGGCAATCTATTTGAATACCTATTTAATATCTTTTAACAGATCCTCCACATGTTGCAGCTAATGGACCACCAACACCATAACCAATGCCATTAATACCAACACCAAGACCACCGACAACACCACAAAAAACACAAATATCGACACCACCAAAAACATCCACCAATAACACCACAAACACCATCTAATAATACCACGATAGTAAATAAAATACTTAGACAAAAACTAGGGTTTTCTCGAGTGCTTCCTATTTTTTATCATCAAAACTCAAAATTGTTAACCCATTCTCGAAGATAATACAACTAAAAGTCTTTTTTTTTCATTATTAACTTAAAAGCCATAATTTTTAGAATAAATAACAAATGAAGCACTCTTCGTAAACTCTGTTACCTGCAAGACAGAGAAAATGATGCATATAAGCGAGAATAAAGTCGAAAATAACAACTATGTGGTTGAAAATGGGAAGAAAATCGATCTATTTTTAAGGGTTGAGCAATATGTTGAGTAGTTATTATTTGTACTCTTGAGAGAGAGAGAGAGAAAAGAGCGAGAACTTGAGATTTGAAATGAGAAAAGATTTTCCCACAAATGGATGATTTGCATGGGTTGATTTGGCATTTTGGAAAAGAATAACAAGTTTTGAAATTGTTAATTTGATCCAAATTAATCTTAATTAATTTTTAAAATTTTAAAAGATATAGTTTTTAAAATATTAAGTTAATGAAAACTCATTTCAACTCAGAGTGATCGATTGACGACTTGGGTCGGGATGAATGCAAAACCAACATCATGCAATTGCAATGACTCAATTAAAGTTGTAGTTAAACCTATGAGCTAATTTATCTGTAACACCCTGATTTACTGAACTGGAATGCTACACGATTCTTATAACCTCGAGGGACCACAAGCTAACCCATGACTGATATCTGTACCTGTACACTACATAATATACTTGTAGAATGCGGAAAACATGAACAATAGGCCATAAGGTTCAACTGAATAGAATATCTGATAAATAATAACATCCATATAGGGTAACAAATATCCAAAATAACTGAAAGCTGAATCTAAAATCTGAACTAAATCTAAAAGCCTCTAAATACTGTCTAAAATAAGTAGTTGAAGGAACATGTCTCCAACTAACTCCATCTAACAAAACTGAATTGAAATAATGAATGAAATAAAATAATATCATCCTCGGATGGATGAGGACTTACTGCCACTCTGTGTACTAGAATGCTACTGCTACTGCTGATCTGGAACTCGTGACTCTAAACCTATGGTGCAACATGAAAGAAAGAACCATAGCGCAAATGCGTCAGTACAAATGAAAGTACTGAGTATACGAGTGGGGTAGGCTAAATTCAAACATGAGAGTGCAAGCATACATATATAGTAACTGAGATTGTGAATACGTGATATCTAGATCTGTACGCTAATACATGGTTTACTGATATCCAAAATGACAGATACTGGAATTCTGAATATATGGATGACTATGTCTGACATTCCTAAATCTGAGGGAACTCCCTGAGTTTCATACTATAACTGAATTGACTATATCTGATAGTCCTGATATCTTGAAGAGCTATCTGAGTTCTTTTACCAAGACCGATATTGAAACTATGGGAGGTAGTTGTTTAACCGACATGCCCCAATAACGCATATAGCTAGGTTGGGGTCCTATCTCTGCCCCGACTGGAAGGGCATCAATACAACGCCACTGGTAAGGACAACTGTGAGTGACCCTTAGCTGGAAGGTAGTCAAATGAGAATGGTGGGAACCCTAAACTGACAGGTTAAGCCACCTCATCAACCCTAATCTGGCAGGTTAAGATGTATCAACCTACGCTTGCTACGTAGTTCTGGAACACAAAGATGACTACTAAGAATCACACCCTAAATTGGTAGGTGAGTTCCCATTCTCGGATTCACTCGATACTAACTTCTACTCCCATTTGAAGAGACTGAACATGATTTGACTGGTTGAACATGGACTGAGTAACTGAATACCTTTGACTGATAGAATAGTACTACTATCTGAGGATTTATTGAGATCATGAGATTTCTGAGATTTCCTGAGTTACATGACTGACTGAGTTCTATAGATCATGGCTTGACTGGGATTATCGTGATAACGTGACATGGCTCTAGGCACACAACTATATTTTTGGGGTACAAGTACCCCTAGGACTCAATAGAAGTAAACTGACACACATAACTGACTTGATCATAAAAAAGGAGTCCACAATTTACTATATTGTATGTAGGGGATTTCACACTAAACATAGTTCTCAACATCTTACGTATGGAAGAAAAATTCATACAACATGTGTATACTTGCATAGCTTCAATATCATGCTCAATCCATATCACAACAATGACGCATATCAATATCGTGGAATTCATGTGGAATCGTAAAGCATAGAGCATGGACTTGTGATTTAAGCACTATTAAATCATGGTACACAAATCTTATCACCTTAAGAATTTTATCAAACACTTTGCATGCATTCCTTTAACTTAGGTGTGTTGTCATGAATTTCCCCATTTCAAACCACATAAAGTTCATGGATTTCAACTAATGAACACATAACCTTCATGAAAACACCATTAGATATCATCTTGAAACTTAAACAACAATCATCAACATGTACATGGTCATATTACAACAAGACAATCACAAATAATATTTAAAACATGGTTCTTGATCTCAATGAACAAAATGGATCCATAGATGAACACCACACATACCTTAGATGGAAGATTCTTGATGATTAATGGAGAAATTTGCTTGAACTTGAATCCCGAATTGAAAATCCTAATGTGTTCTTGAGAGGATTTTAAGAGAAAGAGTATGTTTTGGTGAAATAAGGGCTTAATTCCGTGTTTATGGAATATATAGGGGTGGAAAGATGACCCAAATACCCCTCTAGATGCATCATTTAATTTCTATGAAAATTACCCGATTTGGGCCCCCGGCGCGATGCAGAGATATCGCGTTGCCCCTCATTTGTGACCTGGAAACTCACCACGATGCAGTGGAATCTTGGAGAGACACTGGAAATTGACAAACGTCATTTTTTTCTTTCGGCGCGACGCGCCACTGACTGAAATGACGCTGCTGAAACTTTAAATCACCATAACTTCTTCACCGGGTGTCCGTTTTAGGAAAATTTGGTATCGACGGAAATCTTATTCAATTCTCTACAATTTGGAGGGTATAAATATACCAAAATACTACCTATAAATCAAGTTATGCTCTTTCAAAGATGACCTATGTGAAATCACACATGAAAACTTGGTGGATTCAAAAGTTCTTAGCTTGGGTTACTCTAAGTAACTCTTATGAACATGCTTAACACATCAAAAGCTCTATTATCACTACGATACTCATCCTAAATCATGTACTCCAATATGAATCACAGGATAGTAGGTTTCATGTGTAAGAATAGTGGTTGATTTTCTAGCTTAGAAATATACGGGGTATTACAATATCTCCCCCTTGGAAACATTCATCCTTGATTGAGACTAACTAAAATGGGGATAGATGATAAACTGGAGTACGTGCAAGACATACACTATGGGAATATGATCTCATGACGGACATGACTGATAAGCTAAACATCTCATGCTGGACATGCATATCTGATGTATGAGTAACTTATTCATGAATGCATAACTGAGATTTCTGATAACTGAGTTCTCCCAATGAGAATGAATATTTGATGCATGATGATTATACACTAGACTGATACATGGATGCATGACTGAATATGCAATGGTACGTGATACCAGATTTGTGATGAAATATGAGCATGAACTGAATACCAATTAGTATAGAATACTGATCGGGAAACTGAATAAGCTTTAGAAAAACTGTTACCTTGAGCTTGATCTGGATTGGCAGAGAAATGGTGAGGATACTTGGTACGCATGTCTACTTCTGCTTCCCAAGTATCTCCCTCAACAGAATGATTTCGCCAAAAAACTTTGACTAGAGGGACTTCTTTGTTCCTCAGTCTACGAGTTTGATAGTTTAGAATTTCTATCGAAATTTCCTCATAGATGAGACTGTCCTGAATGTCAATGCTCTGAATAGGGACTACGATTGATGGATCACCTATACACTTATTGAGCAAAGAGACATGAAAGACTGGATGAACTGAGGCTAGATCTGAAGGCAATTCGAGCTCATAATTTACCTTGCCTAAGCGACCGAGAATCTTAAAGAGACCGACATATCGGGGACTGAGGTTTTCCTTCTTACCAAACCACTTCACTTCTTTCATGATTGATATCTTTAGATAGACATAGTCATCGACCTCAAACTCGAGATCCTTTCTACGAATGTCAGCATACAACTTCTATCGGCTTTGAGCATCCCAGAGTCTTTCTCTAATTAACTGGACTTTCTCTAAGGCATCGAACACTAAGTCAGGCCCTATGACTGAGGCCTCACTAACTTCGAACCACCCGATTGGAGATCTTCACCTCCTACCATAGAGAACTTCGAACAAAGCCATTTTAATACTTGAATGATAGCTATTGTTGTATGCAAACTCAATCAAAGGCAAGTGGTCATCCCAACTTCCCTTGTAATCAATTGCACACGCCTTTAGCATATCTTCAAGAGTCTGAATGCTCCTTTCTACTTGACCATCTGTCTGAGGATGAAAAACTATACTGAGATAAACTTGGGTACTAAGACCCTTTTGGAATGCTTTCCAGAAGTGAAAGGTAAACTGGGTACCTCTGTCTGAGATTATAGATAATGGAACACCACGTAATCTGACCATCTCCCTGATATAGAGTTTGGCTTAATCCTCTACTGAATAAAAGGTATGGACTGGAAGGAAATTAGCTGACTTGGTCATTCTATCTACAACGACCCAAACTGAATCATGCTATTGACGAGTTCAAGAAAAACCTATCACGAAGTCCATGTTCACTTCTTCCCACTTCTATGTAGGAATGGTGAACTTCTGTATAGAACCACTAGGTTTCAAATGCTCTATCTTAACCTGCTGACATGTTGAGCACTTAGCTACAAACTCTGCAACATCTCTTTTCATCCCACTCCACCAATAGATTTCCACAAGTTGTGGTATATCTTTATGGCCCCTAGATAAATAGAGTAGTGTGCACCATGCGCTTCCGCAAGAATTCGCTGCCTTATGTTATCTACGTCTGGAACACAAAAACGACCTTGACAACGAAGAACACCATCTCCCCCTTGGGAGAAAACCTCTATTTTCTAATTCTGAACTGAGTCTTTTATCTTGAAAAGGCTAGGATCCTTATCTTACTTTTCTTTCACCTCGAAAACTAGAGATGATTCTGAACTACTCTAAACACATACACCGCCCTCTGAAGAGTCGACTAAGCGAATGCCTAGTCTGGTAAGCTGATGGATTTCCTGAGCTGTTTTCTTATTACTATCCTCAATGTGAGAAACACTACCCATGGAGAGTTTACTGAGAGCGTCGGCCACAATGTTGGCCTTGCCCGAATGATAAAGGACACTTGTGTCATAATCTTTCAAGAGCTCTAACAACCTTCTCTGATGAAGATTGAGATCTTTATGAGAAAAGGCATATGGGAGACTCTTATGATCTGTTAAGACATCTACATGAACTCCGTATAGATAATGCCTCCAAATCTTTAAGGCAAATACTACGGCTGCTAACTCAAGATCATGGGTAGGATAATTCTTCTCATGGGGTTTTAACTGCCTGGAGGCATAGGCTATGACCTTACCATGCTATATGAGGACACAACCCAAACCTACTCTGGATGCATCACAGTATACTACGAATCTATCTGAACCATCTGGAAGAGCTAAGATTGGAGCTGAGGTGAGTCAAGTCTTCAATTCCTAAAAAATCTTCTCAAAAGGATTTGACCACTGAAACTTGACCTTCTTCTGAGTCAATCTAGACATGGGGGATGCAATAGAAGAAAATCCCTTAATAAACCGCCTGTAATAGCCATCCAAACCCAAGAAACTCCTGATATCTGATGGAGAGATAGGGCGAGGCCAGTTTTTTACCGCTTCGATTTTCTGAGGATCTACTCTAATGCCATCCTTGGAAATAATATGGCCAATGAATGCTACCGAACTTAGCCAAAACTCACACTTACTGAATTTGGTGAATAGTTGGTGATCTTTGAGAGTCTGAAGAACAATTCTGAGATGGTCTGAATGATCACGCTCTGTGCGAGAATAGACCAGGATATCATCTATGAAGACTATGATGAACATGTCTAAGTACTGCTTAAACACACGGTTCATCAAGTCTATGAAAGCGGATGGGGCATTGGTAAGACCAAAGGACATAACTAGAAATTCAAAGTGACCATACCGAGTACGGAAAGCTGTCTTTGAGATGTCACATTCTCTAACTCTGAGATGATGATAGCTTGATCTGAGGTATATCTTAGAGAAATAATTGGCACCCTGAAGTTGATTAAATAAGTCATCTATTATGGGAAGAGGATACTTGTTCTTGATCGTAACTTTATCGAGCTGATGGTAATCAATACACATCCTGAGAGAATCGTCTTTCTTGCACATAAATAAGACTAGTTTACCCCATGAGGAAATGCTGGGTCTAATGAATCCGTTATCTAAGAGATCCTTCAACTGATCCTTCAGTTATTTGAGTTCTGCTGGTGCCATTCTGTATAGCAGAATAGAGTAGGTTGAGTATCTGGAATAAGGTCAATACCGATGTCTATTTTTCTTTCAGGAGGAATGCCTGGAAGATCTTTGGGAAATACTTCTGAATACTCATTTACAACTGGGACTGATTCAAGATTAGGAGATTTAGAACTGGAATCTTTAATATGCATGAGATGATACACACACCCCTTAGAAATTATTTTCCTTGCCCGAAGGTAAAAAACAAGCTGACCCATGAAAGATGATGTACTACCCTTCCATTCTAGGACGGGATCATTCGGGAATTGAAATTGAACTATCCTATTTCTGCAGTCGACGGTGGCATAGCAGGAATGAAGCCAATCCATGTCGAGAATGACATCAAAATCAGTCATCTCTAACTCGACTAAATCTCCTGACGTAGCTTTCTAAAATATCATAACTAGGAAGTTCCTGTATACCCGCTGAGCTATGATGGTTTTACCCACTGGGGTAAAGACTGAAAAGGGCTCTGCTAAAATTTTGAGACTGATTCTAAAATCGCCTGCTATATAAGGAGTAGCAAAAAACAAGGATGCACCTGGATCTAGCAAAGTGTAAACATGAACATGGAAAATCTGCAAGGTACCAGTAATGATATCAGGAGAATTTTCCTGATCCTTTCGGGTCTAAAGAGCATAGATTCTGTTTGGGCGTTGCCCAATAGTAGCACTGGAAGTGGCACCCTGCTGATTTGGGAGACCGAATTAGGCTGTGGAATGATTCTGCTGACCCTGTAGACCTGAATATGGACACTCTATAATCCTGTGTCCTGTCTCGCCACAACCGAAACAAACATCACTACCAGCTCTATAGGTACCCTTGTGGTTCTTACCACAAGTCTGACATAGGGGATTAGTTCGGGCACTGCTGACACTGCCCTGAGACTTAGAGCCTGGTGCTCGATCTCTGTTGCCATCTCTGAATTTTGGTACTGGGGCACTGTCGGAGGAAGGAGCTGGAACTGTTAGCTTAAGAAGAAATTGCGAACGGTCTCCTCCTTCTAATTTAGGTTGAGCAAAACTGAAACTGCCTGATCTTGCTCTCTTATTCTGTCTTTCCCTAGTCCTAATCTTTTGCTCCTCTATTTGCTGAGCATGGGTCATGAGCCTAGATAAAGTCATATCACTATTCAGCATATAGACCTACACTCATTTACCATGCTATCATTTACTCCTGACACAAACTTGCTCATCTTAGCCCTGTTGTCTGCAACCACGTTAGGTACATATCTGTCTAGCTGAGTAAATCTGAATACTCATTAACCATTATATTTCCCTACCTAAGGTTGATGAATTCCAGAACTTTTACCTCTATCAATTCTTGGGGAAAGAATCTGTCTAAGAAAGCCGTGACAAATTTCTCCCACTCTATAGGACCTGCACCATCTACCCTCTCAGACTTTCACTATTTGTACTAAGTGTAAGCAACATCCTTTAAGTGGTATGCGGCTAACTCGGTACTCTGACAAGAAGTAACTCCCATGATGTATATGACCTTTTAGACTTTGTGAATGAATTCTTGAGGGTCTTCATCAGACTTAGACCCGAAAAAAGATGGAGGGTTCATTCGGGTGAAGTCCAGAATCCTACCTACAGCTGAGTTGGCCACTGGATGGGCCAGAATAACTGGTGGCTGTTCATTTTGGGTAGCCACATACTGAGAAAGTGTAGTGAATGCAGCCCTAAACTCCGCATAAGAAACATGTTCACCCAAATGATCTTCGGGCTGAGGAGCGAGCTGGTTTTTTCTCTTTGGAGGCATATTCTGAATTAAGAGAAGAACAAATTAGACTGAGAGTTTAACTTGAGATTATGTTCACTACACTACATGAATACTGAAAGAGGGGAAACTATTCCTAAAACATCTCATAGCCTCTTGCACATAAATGTGGCGCGCAACACACCCATGTAAAAGACTCTACTAGATGCGGCTTTCAGACTTCCTTGGACTCTATTGAACCTTAGTCTCTGATACCAAGTTTGTAATTCCCCTATTTACTAAACCGAAATGCTACATGGTGCTTATGACCCCGAGGGACCACAAGCTAACCCATGACTGATATTTGTACCTGTACACTACATAATATACTTATAGAATGCGGAGAACATGAACAATAGGCCATAAGGTTCAACTGAATAGAATATCTAATAAATAATAACATCCATATAGGGTAACAAATACCCAAAACAACTGAAAGCTGAATCTAAAATCTGAACTAAATCTGAAAGCCTCTAAATACTGTCTAAAATAAGGAGTTGAAGAAACATGTCTCCAACTAACTCCGTCTAAAAAAACTAAACTGAAATAATAAATGAAATAAAATAATAACATCTTCGGATGGATGAGGACTCACCGCCACTCTGTGTACTGGAATGTTACTACTATTGCAGATTTGGAACTCGTGACTCTGAACCTATGGTGTAACTTAAAGAAAGCACCATAGCGCAAATGCGTCAGTACAATTGAAAGTATTGAGTAAGAGTTGGGTAGGCTAAATGCAAAAGGGTTTACATGCATGAGCAATGCTAACTGACTGACTGATATGAACATGAGAGTGAAAGCATTCATATATAGTAACTGAGATTATGAATACGTGATATCTAGAACTGTACGCTAATACATGGTTTACTAATATCCAACATGACTGATACTGGAATTCTGAATATATGGATGACTATGTCTGACATTCCTAAATCTGAGGGAACTCCCTGAGTTTCGTATTATGACTGAATGGACTATATCTGACAGTCCTGATATCTTGAAGAACTATCTGAGTTCTTTTACTGAGACTGATACTAAAACTGCGGGAGATAGTTATTTAACCAACATGCCCCAATAACGCATATAGCTAGGTTGGGATCCAATCTCCGCCCCGACTGGAAGGGTGTCAATACTGCACCACTAGTAAGGACAGTTGTGAGTGACCCTTAGCTGGCAGCTACTCTAATGAGAATGGTGGGAACCCTAAGCTAACAGGTTAAGCCACCTCATCAACCCTAATCTGACAGGTTAAGATGTCTCAAACTACACTGGCTACGTAGTTCTAGAATACAAGGATGACTATTAAGAATCATACCCTAAACTGGCAGGTGAGTTCCCATCCTTGGGTTCACTCAGTGCTAACTTCTACTCCCATCTGAAGAGACTGAACATGATTTAACTATTTGTACATGGACTGAGTAACTAACTTTCGTTGACTGATGAAATAGTACCATTATCTAAGGATTTATTGAGATCATGAGATTTCTTAGATTTCCTGAGTTACCTGACTGACTGAGTTCTATAGATCATGGCTTGACTAGGATTATCATGATAACGTGACATGGCTCTAGGCACATAGCTATATTTTTTGGGTACATGTACCCCCAGGACTCGATGGAAGGAAACTGATACACACAACTGACTTGATCATAAAAATGGAGTCCACAATTCTCCATATCATAAGTAGGGGATTTCACACTAAGCATAGTTCTCAACATCTTACGTATGGAAGGGAAATTCATACAACATGTGTATACTTGCATATCTTCAATATCATGCTCAATCCATATCACAATAAAGACGCATATCAATGACGTGGAATTCATGTGGAATCAGAAAGCATAGAGCATGGACTTGTTATTTAAGCATTATTAAATCATGAGACACGAATCTTATCTCCTTAAGCATTTTATCAAACACTTTGCATGCATTATTTTAGCTTAGGTGTGTTTTCATGAATTTCCCCATTTTAAACCACATAAAGTTCATGGATTTCAACTAACGAACACATATACTTCATGAAAACACCATTAGATATCATCTTGAAACTTAAACAACAATCATCAACATGTACATGGTCATATCACAACAAGACAATCACAAATAATATTTAAAACATGGTTCTTGAGCTCTATGAATAAAATGTATCCATAGATGAACACTACGCATACCTTAGATGGAAGATTCTTGATGATTGATGGAGAAATTTGCTTGAAGTTGAATCCCCAGTTGAAAACCCTAACATGTTTTTGAGAGAATTTTTAGAAAAAGAGTATGTTTTGGTGAAATAAGGGCTTAATTCCGTGTTTGTGGAATATATAGGGGTGGAAAGATGACCCAAATACCCCTCTAGATGCGTTATTTAATTTATGTGAAAATTACCCGATTTGGTCCCCCGACACAACACGGAGATATCACGTTGCCCCCCATTTGTAACCTGGAAACTCACCGCGATGTGATAGAATCATGGAGAGACACTAGAAATTAACAAACGTCATTTTTGCTTACGGCGCGATGCGCCACTGACTGAAATAACGTTGCTGAAACTTTAAATCGCCATAACTTCTTCACCGGGTGTCCGTTTTAGGAGAATTTGGTATCGATGGAAATTTTATTTAATTATCTACAATTTGGAGGGTATAAATCTGCCAAAATACCACCTATAAACCAAATTATTCTCGTTCAAAGATGACCTATGTGAAATCACACATGAAAACTTGGTGGATTCAAAAGTTCTTAGCTTGGCTCACTCTAAGTAACTCTTATGAACATGCTTAAAACATCATAAGCTCTATTATCACTAGGATACTCATCCTAAATCATTTACTCCAATATGAATCACAGGATAGGAGGTTTTATGTGTAGGAAAAATGGTTCATTTTCTAGCTTAGAAATATACGGGGTATTACATTATCCCTATTTAGCATTAAGTTAATGAGAACTCATTTCAACTCTGAGTGATCGATCGATGACTCAGGTCAGGATGAACGTAATACCAACACCATGCAATTGCAAGGACTCAATAGAAGTTGTTGACCCTATAAACTCATTCATCCTTATTTCAACCTAAATCTATTTAGGTACTATCTTAACATTAAGTTAATGAGAACTTATTTCAACTTAGAATGATCGATCGATGATTCGGGTTGGGATGAACGCAATACCAACATCATGCAATTGCAAAGACTCGATGAAGTTGTTGTTGACCTTATGAGCTCATTCATCCGTAGTTCTACCTAAATTAATTTAGGTACTATCTTAACATTAAGTTAATGAGAACTCATTTCAACTCAGAGTGATCGATCGATGACTCAGGTTCAGGATGAACGCAATACCAACGCCATGCAATTGCAACAACTCAGTTAAAGTTGTTATTGACCCTATGAACTTATTCATCCCTAGTTCTACCTAAATCAATTAAGGTTCTATCTTAACATTAAGTTAATGAGAACTCATTTTAACCCAGAGTGATCGATCGATGACTTGAGTTGGGATAAATGCAATACCAACACCATACAATTGTAACGACTTAATTACTGTTATAGTTGACACTATGAGCTCATTCATCCCTAGTACCACCTAAATCAATTTAGGTACTATCTTAACATTAAGTTAATGAGAACTCATTTCAACTCAGAGTGATCGATTGACGACTCTAGTTGAAATGAATGCAATACCAATACCATGCAATTACAATGACTTAATTGAAGTTGTAGTTGACCTTATGAGCTCATTCATCCCTATTTCTACCTAAATCAATTTAGTTAGTATCTTAACATTAAGTTAATGGTAATATTTTTAACTCAGAGTGATCAATCAATGACTCGGGTTGGGATGAACGCAATACCAACACCAAGCAATTGCAAAGACTCAATTGAAGTTGTAGTTGACCCTATGAACTCATCCATTCATTTCTTGTTCCACATAAATCAATTACAATGAATTATGTTGCAACAAACGACTGAGCTATTAGAAATTTCTAACAGATATGAATATCTGTCGCAACAGATGCCATATTTAATTTAATTATCAAATAAAAATTTGCATTTATTGTGATAGATGACTGAGTTGTTGGAAATTTTCAAATAGATATTAAT
Source organism: Capsicum annuum (assembly GCF_002878395.1). Taxonomy (NCBI): domain Eukaryota; kingdom Viridiplantae; phylum Streptophyta; class Magnoliopsida; order Solanales; family Solanaceae; genus Capsicum; species Capsicum annuum. Next base: position 127,762,124 of record NC_061114.1, on the reverse strand, counting down.
ATCTGTTATAATTGATGACATATCTGATTTTAATTATCAAATGGATATTTGCATTTATTGTCATAGATGACAAAGTTGTTGGGATATTTAAATAGATATTAATATCAATTATAACAAATGACATATTTGATTTAATTATCAAATGGATATTTTCATCTGTTGTCATAGATGACTGAGCTGTTGGAATTTTTAAATAAATATTTGTTGTAACAGATGACTGTGTTATTGGGATTTTTAAATAGATATTTCTTTCTGTTGCAACAGAAGACATATCTGTTGGAAAATTTCTTTTTTTCTTTTAATTTTAAAGAAAAATTTTATCCGAGTAGATAAAGTAATACTACAAAATGCGGTAAAAAATATTTGTTGGATAACTCAGAAATGAGTTCATTGAGTATTCTTATTTTGTCTTTTCAATGTCACTAGTCTTCCTCATGCCCCTCAAACTATTAATGAAAATTGAAACCCACGTCTACGTACACAATACATCTAGAATTATCTCAGCTCTTCTTTAGCTTCAGGCCTAAATTTATTTTATTCATCTCTCATTTTTTTTCTCTCCTCTTTAGGGTTATTACAACCTTTTTTCTCTCTTTTATCTTCTCTTTCTCATAAAGATCCTTTCAAATCTAAACCGATCCATATCTTTCCTCGACTAAAATTATTGTTTTGATCCTCTTTTGATATTAAGGTATGGTTCACTATTGCTCTTTCATTCTCATCTTCTTCTTTGCAAGTTATTTATGTCCATTTTTTATTTAATTATAATTTACTCATATCATATTTATTTAAAAAATTTAAAGGAACTTTTAAGTGTTGAATAAATAAACCAAGAATTTTTGTTACAATATGCAAAAAAAGTCATCTGTTGGGAGAAGTTTAAAATCCTTGTTGGCAGTATCCTTTTTTATATGTATTTTATTTGTTTCTTTATTGTTGATGTTGTTATTGATGTTGTTGGTGGAGTTAGATCTTTAGAACTTATGGTGTGGTGTTGTTGATGTTGTTGGAACAAAGAATGTTGCTTCTTTATAGTTGATAATGTTGTTGATGGTATTGGAAGAAATTTTGCTGAAGTTTTTATTTATTGTTTCTTTGTAGTTTATGTTGTTTCTGATGTTGCAACAGATGAAGCAACTGTTGGAAAAAATCAAACCACCAGTAAGGGTGGTTTGATGTATTCCAATAGATTACACATCTGTTGCAACAGACTCCACACCTGTTGCAATAGACTCTACATCTGTTGCAACAGATGGATAATATTCTTTTTTTAACATTATTTTTTTCCTCTTCTTTGTAGATATAAGGAACTAAAAGTTTATCAGCTTTTCCCCGACCAACACAAGAGGCTTCAGTAAAGATGGGTTCAGAGAAATAAGCTGCATGTAGATAGAACCACTTCATATGTGGGAGGTATGTATTACTAATAATGTTATCATGGAAACATACATAGAGTACACTGATTTTGTTAATGTTATTTTTACCGATTGGTCGTTGATCATTCAAACAAGATATCTGTAATTTTACAGTTAAGTTTGGTAGGTTCGAACTGATAAGGCTGGGGACCATGAATATGGTTCTGATACCCTATTAAGATTTAATGTCGGTTGTTGCTCATGTTTATGTGTCAAGCATTATGAAGGAATTTAGTTTTGGTATCATTGTAAAGAGACTCAATAGCGATTGGACTAAATTTTAGGGTGCATTGGACTCTGAGAAGGCCTTCGAAGTGTAGCACTTCATCTAACAAGAGCGAAAAACCAATATAGTTATTGCCCTACCCTAAATTTATTTGGTTGGGTTACTTGGGGTAATGATTATACGCCAGAAAGTGCGGTAGGAGAATGCCTTCGAGGGAAAATAGGTGGTTAATGAAATGCTATATCATCTGAGAGCTAATTGAAGAGGATATATAGGGTTGAAAGTAACTTCTAGCGAATCTGGCCGATAAAATTATTTTAAAACATGAGAAACCTGTATCAAGTGCAAATATGAAATTGTATCCGGTATTGAAAAATCCGTCTGTTGTTTTCTAAGAGAAAAATAGTGCAGATGGTCATTTTTCTAAGGATCCGCGTCTAGATAGCATTGTCGGGATTATCACCTAGATTCTAGATAATAACAGAAGACCAAGAAAGCAGCCTTATGGGTATCCAGGGTTGAAATGATGTACAATAAGTCTAGAAAACTTACACCAATGACAACTGCAGTTAAAATAAGGAATCTACGCGAAGACGATAATTTTTGAATTTTAAATTGCATCCCATGCCTTCTTGTTTGTGGTTCCGATTAGGTCCAATGTTGTTGACCAAATCGGAACCACAAATAAGTTTGAAAGACAGTTTGAGTATCATTACTTCCTTAGCAATATGGTTATAATTGATTGTGTTTTTTAGCCTTAGCATGCTTTCAAAATTTCTTGGAGAAGATCAGAGGCTTGTTGTAGTATGTGAATTTCGATAATTTTTCAAGCTTGCCTCTATCTTGCTGATTTGGTATTAAAGCTTGTCGTTGCCATCTTTGAAGTTGGAATACAGTTCCTGATTTCTTGTGAGCTCGATCAGCAACACTATCTTTGAAGTTATGGCATTGTAGAAGCCCTTCAAAACACTTACTTCAAAAGCCTTAAAGGATACATAGGATCGCTGTGTATGCTTTTAGGTCAAAATGTGTTGATGCACACTCAAGATGTGGTCCCAACCATTGAATGGCTCACTTTTATCGAGCGTGGCTCACTGTAGATTGCTCAACCAACTTTCAAGGGATTTGATAAATTAATAAGCAAATATTTACGTAACCTTTGATCTAAACCAACTCTACTAAGCCTATCAAACATTACGTAACTCCAGGCTCATTACCCTTTCAAAAAACTTTGCCTGAGTTAGTGAAAAAATCAAACAAGTTCAATCTCTCATCCTTTCTATTGATCGCTCTTCTCCAATATATATGACAAGTTATCCGCCATGCAAAAGTCTACACCGTCAGCAGAAATACTTGCCAGAGAAAAAGGAGCATTATCAACTCCTCTATCTTGCACAAGAATCTGAAAAAGAAAAATTTCATATCCTTCATCTTGCACTGTTGAGCAATGTACAAGGGCCACAGAAGAAAAACATGATCTGAAAAAGTTGAGAAGATAAAAAGGGAAGGAATAGGAAGGACAAACTGAATGCAAGATTTAGTTCATCTTTATTTGGTTTGTTAAACAAATAAAATGTTAATGCAAATAAAAATATTTATGCCTTTTAAACAAATAAAATAAAAGAGAAAAGGAAGAAATATTTTCATTTGCATTCATATTTTATTTTCTTAACAAACCAAACAACGATGAACTAAATCTAGCATTCAGTTTGTCCTTCCTATTTCTCCCATTTTTATCTTCTCACCATTTTCAGCTCATGTTGTTCTTTTATGACCCTTGTACATTGCTCAACAGTGCAAGACAAAGGAGTTGAAATTTTTCTTTTTCAGATAATTGAGCAAGACAGAGGAGTTGATAATGCCACTTTTGCTCTAGCAAGCATTTCTTCTGACGGTGTAAACTTTTGCATGGCAAATATCTTGTCATCTATATTAGAGAAGAGCGATCAACAGAAAGGCTAAGAGATTGAGCTCATTAGATTAATCCACTAAATCGGGCAAAATTTTTTAATAGGGTAATGAGCCTGGAGTTACGTAACGTTTGATAGTCTTTGTAGAGTCGGTTTAGATCAAACTTTACCTAACTCCGTGCTTATTAATTTATAAAATCCCTTGAAGGTTGGTTGAGCAAGCTGCATTGAGCAATGCTCGATAAAAGTGAGCTATTCAATGGTTGGGACTACACCTTAAGTGTGCATCAATATATTTTGACCTAAAAACATACACAGCGACCCTTCATGTATCCTTTAAGGCCTTTGAACAAAGTGTTCTGAAGTCCTTCTTCAATGCCACAACTTCGAAGGAGAAACTGTTCCTGATCGAGCTCACAAGAGACCAGGAACTCTATATAAACTTCAAGACGGCAATGAAAAGCTTAATACCAAATCGGCAAGCTGGAGGCAAGCTTAAAAATTATCGGGATTCATATACTACAACAAACCTTTGATCTTCTCCAAGGAATGTTGAAGGCATACTAAGGCAAGAAAACACAATCAATAAATTCATATTGCTAAGGAAATAATGACACTCAATCTTTCTTTCAATCTTATTTGTGGTTCCGATCAGATCAATAACAATGCACCTAATCGAAACCACAAACAAGAAGGCATGGGATACAATTTAAAATTCAAAAATTATTGCCTTCGCTTAGATTCCTTACTTTAACTGCAGGTGTTGTTGGCGCAAGTTTTCTTGACTTACTGTTCATCATTTCAACCCTCGATGTCCATAAAGCTACTTTTTTGGTCTTTTGCTATTTTCTATCTAGGTGATAATCCCGACCACACTACCTAGTCACAACTCCCTAGCAAAGTATCCATCTGCATTATTTTTCTTTTAGAGAGACAACAAACGAATTTACATTACCGAATACACTTTCATATTTGCACTTGATTCAGATTTCTCATGTTTTAAGATAATTTTATCTGCCAGATTCGCTAGAAGTTACTTTTTACCCTATGTCTCTTCTTCAATTAGCTCTCAGATGATATAGTCTTTCATCAACTCCCCTTTTCCTCATAGGCATTCTCCTACCGCTCCTTCTGGCGTATAATTATCTTCTCGATCAACCCTTTCATATAAATTTAGGCCAGGGGAATTTCTATTGGTTTTTCATTCTTATTTGATGTAGTGCCAGGCTTTAAAGATCTTCTCAGAGTCTAATGCACACCTAAAGTTAAGTTCAATCGTCATTGGATCTCTGCAATGACACTAAATATTGATCCTTTCTCAAAACTTGACACGCATAAACACGAGTAACAACTATCAGTAATTTGTAACAGTGTATCTGCACCATCTTCATGGGCCCCTCAGCCTTATCAATTAGAACCCATCAAACTTAACTATATAATGTAGGATATTGTTTGAATGATCGGTTCCTAATCGGTTGAAAACTGCATTCACAAAAACATTGTACTTTGTGTGTGTTGTCCGATGACCTTATCAGTAATACTTAACTCCCACACATGATAGTGGATCCATCCATCTGCACGCACCTTATTCTTCCTAGACCATCTATGGCTTAAATTAAATAAACATATGACTAGCAAGTTGCAACAGATGCCACATCTGTTTAAATTATGAAATAATTACAGACATCTGTTATGATAGATGATCAATCTGTTGTAACATATGACAAATCTGTTGGAAAAGCAAATAGATATATCCATCTGTTGCAACAGATTGTCAATATGTTGTAAGTTATTTGACAGATGAAATATATTTTGCAACAGATTACTCATCTGTTAGATTTATTTTAAAGCAATTTTCTTTCCTTTTTGAAATACAATAAAAGATAAAATATTATATTTAGATCTATTTTTTTTAATATACATATTCGAAAAGTCACCAGTTTTATTTAATTAAGAGATATGAACAGTCATGGCTTTTTGTTTGACTAACCCCTTCCAATTCAATCATTTATAAATAGGTTCCTCTCTACTCGTTCATTCTACTACACTTACAATATAAATATGGTTGATCAAGATTCGTACAAGAAGATTCATATCGAGTCCTTGCGGGAACTTCAAAGGCAGTTTAATAAACTCCGAAGGGATTTGGTCGACTTCGAAGCAAGGCTGAGGAGGGCCCTTCTGCTGCCAGATAAGAATTGCCCAATTGACAATAATAATAGTAATAATAATAGTAGTAATAATGATTAGGTTATATTTTTTTCTTTTAGCATATGTATTATTTTCCTCCTTTTGTATATCGGATCTACCCAAGGGATTCAAAAATCTATGTTTGGTGGTCGACTTTGAATTTTTAATTCTTATTTAGTATTTAATTATCATTCTGTTTATTTCTTATTCTCAAAATGTCGATGATTGGTGCTAGGGATTGAGTATTTGTGGAAGCAGAGGTTAATCTAATGCGACAGATCGATTATATGTTGCAACAAACAGTTATTAATAAAAAAGGGTTATTGTTATTGAGAGGGTGAAAATAAATGACTTTCTGATTATTTAATATGAAAAATGATTCGTAAATAAATAATAAGGAAATAAATGATAAATATAATTTGTAACCGTAAAAGAACAGTTATTTAATTTTAATAACTGATCGTGACTTTTCACCATTTTTGTTTTTAAATTTATTTTTTAAAATTATTTATTTACTATATAATAAAAAAAGTCATAATATTAGATTAATTAATTAACTTATATGATGATTGTTAAGAAAAAGTCACGACTGTTCTCTTTTTTCTTAACAATCATCATATAAGTTAATTCATTAATCCAATATTGTGACTTTTTTTATTATATAATAAATAAATAATTTTAAAAAATAAATTTAAAAACAAAAATGGTGAAATGTCACGATTAGTTGTTAAAATCAAAGTGACTTTTTTTTTCTAAAACACATTCAATAATATTGCTGATGCATCAAATTCCCCATCTGTTGCGACTGATGTATCAGCTGTTAGAAGAAATCAAAAAAGCTATTAAAATAGATCGTCCATTTGTTGCAACAGATGGTATATTTGCTGCAACTGATGGTTCCTCTGATTCAACAGATATACAGTCTGTTGCCAGAACTCAATAAAAATGGTTATTATTTTATTAAAAACGGTTATTGAAAAGGTGTTTTTTTAATTTTTATAATAAAAAAGTCAGCAAATTTGGATTAATGATATGATGATTATTTTTTTCTTTAAAAGATAGATTATATGTTGCAACAGATAGATTATCTGATACAACAATTTCTCTATTTATTACAACAGATGGTATATCAGTTGTCACAGATGAGTTATTTGATCCAACAGATATAGAATATGTTGTCACAACTTAATAAAAATAATTCTTGGAAAGAACTAATTAGTAATAATAATCTGAAAAAGTCATGACTTATCATAATATTTCTTTATTTAATTAAAGTCATAACTTTTCACAGTAAATAAAAAATGTAATTAGTAAATAGGGGTGAACAGTTAGATTAAATATTACAATAGATAGATTATCTGATGCAATAGGTTCTCTATTTGTTGCAATAGATAGTATATATATTGTCACAGATGAGTTATCTAATGCAACAAATATAGAATCTATTGTCACAACTCAATAAAAATAATTCTTGAAAAGGACTAATTAATAATAATAATAATAATCTGAAAAATCATGACTTATCACAACATTTCTTAATTTAATTAAAGTCATAACTTTTCACAGTAATACAAAATATAATTAATAAATGAAGGTGAACAGTCAGATTATATGTTGCAACAGATAGATTATCTGATGCAACAGGTTCTCTATTTGTTCCAACAGATGGTATATCTGTTGTCACAGATGAGTTATTTGAAGCAACAAATATAGAATCTATTGTCACAACTCAATAAAAATGATTCTTGAAAAGAACTAATTAATTATAATAATCTGAAAAGTCATAACGTATCACAATATTTCTTAATTTAATTAAGTCATAACTTTTCACTATAATAAAAAATATAATTAATAAATGGAGGTGAACAGTCGCGCCTTTTTGCCTCTCATTCAAATTTAATCCTTTATAAATAGGTCCCTCCTTACTCATTCGTTCATTCAACTACACTCTATTTATTTATTGAATCTTGTCTTTCATATTATACCTTTCACCACTTTCTCTTCCCTAACTCAGGTAAGTTTTTTTCTTGCCAATTTGTAGTATACGTTGTATTACATTCGGATATTCTTTTCTTTACTTTTATTTTTACGTTTTTTATCAATTCATATATGTTATAGATATGGTTGATCCAGTGTGGGACATGGCTTTTCTACAAGACGCCGTAAATGAACTTCAGATACAAGTTCGTGACCTACAATGGAAACTGAGAGCTGTTAGAGAAAGGATGCTCCGTGAGATTCGACAGCTGAAGAGGGCCTTACTGCTACCTATGAAAGATTGACCGGCTGGCAATAATAATAATAATAATAATAATAATCAGATTATTTTTTTTCTTCTAGTCTATCTGTGTATATGTATTTTTATTTATTTTAGTTTAATAAAAAAATTATGTTTGATCACCTTTGACGTTTTAATTCATATTTAATTTTCATTCTGTCTATTATCTTTTCAATAAACATGTCGACGATTGAACGTAAGGAATAATTTTAAATCTAGTAGCAATAGCAAGATTTATCTGTTGGGTTTGTGGCAGGGGCTGATTTGTGTTGTTCCAAACAGATTACTCATATGTTGCAACAGATATACAATCTGATGCAACAGATAATCAGTCTAATGTAACAGATAACTAGTCTGTTGTACGACTTTGACTCCTTAATTCATACCTCCTCCATATTAAATTACCCATCCCAAATTGAGATGACACATTGATTAAGAAAAATAATTAATAACATACCTAGTTTACCATAATACCCCTATTAAATGATGTTTATATTTTAATTTGAATAAAAAGTGATTAATGCAGAGGGTAAAACATGAATTTTTTTTATCTCTTCTTGATTAATAAAAAAAGACAAGTAAAATGAAAAATCAAATTAGAAAATTTGGGACGAATAATTTGAGATAGAAGGAGTATTTATTTTTCATTCTATCTATTATATTTTCAAAAAATATGTCTACGTTTGGACGTAAGAAATAATTTTAAATCCAGTTTGCATAGAAAGAGTTAAAACATATTGGTTATATGTTGGGTTTGTGGTAGGGGCTGATTTGTGTTATTCCAAATAGATTAATCATCTATTGCAACAGATAAGGATGAGTAATTTGAGACAGAGAGAATATTTAATTTTTATTATGGCTATTATCTTCTCAACAAATATGTCGATGGTTGGACGTAAGGAGTAATTTTAAATCCAGTAGCAATAGCAAGAGTTAATAAAACATATTGATTATTTGTTGGGTTTGTGGCAGGGGTTGATTTGTGTTGTTCCAAATAAATTAATTATTTGTTGCAAAAGATAAGCAGTCTGATGCAACAGATAATCTGTCTGATGTAACAGATAATCAATCTGATACAATAAATAAATCTTCTGTTGCAACAGATTACTCATCTGATGCACCAGATGAGTGATCTGTTTAAATTATGGGCACTTATGTTGGATTCATGATTGGGTTCTATCCATTATTAGAAAAATAGTTGTAACTGTGTACTCAGATGATAAATTCGAATAAAAATCATAATTTTACTTACCAAAGTCACCTATGAAGTAATGCCAAAGTGATAAGTAACGTAGGAAATAAAATTTAACCTAAGAAATTGGTTAGATAGCAACAGTAGCAGTAATAAAAACAACAACTATGATCGACAAGAAGAAGATGAAGATGATAATGAAGTAGAAGATGCTGATAATGAAGCAAAAGATGATGAGTAAAGTAGCAACAACAATGAACAACAATAATCGTAAAGAAAGAGAAAACAACAACGGATGAGAAGAGAGAGAAACACACCTTTTTTTCCCTCAGTTTCCTGTATTAACTAACATTTGGATCAAAGTGTAAATTAAAAAAATTGTGGGTTATTTTCAAACTTTCTCAACTTTCTTAATCCATAATAAATTAATTATCACCTCCACTCAATAATTAATACTTGTGTCACCTACACCTCATTTTAAAACTTTTTGTCTCCTACAGCTCAAAGCCCTAAGTAACATAACACTGGAAACTCATAATTTGAAGAGTCCTAAATAAACTTAATCATTTCTTAACAACAACAACAACAACAACAACAACAACAACAACAATCATGTTTAACTTCAATATTATGCTTACATAATAATAGCATGTACTCCTACAGTATACGATTAGGAGATAATTATGAATACAATATTACTCTATATATAATTACTTTTTAATAATTTATATTCATATTCTATCTAATAGGATAATTACAGTATTATTTTAATTTGAATTTAAGTTTATCTACAAATTTGAATTTGAATTTCAAATTGAATATGTTATCTATATAAAGTCATTAATATTTTTGGCACAAAAATGGGAATTAGAAGTTGTCTTTGTGCTTCTTGCAAATTGTTAAGGTGTCGATGTGCCAAGGACTGCATATTTGCCGCTTACTTCCCTCCCTATGATCCCCACAAGTTTTTCATTACTCACAAGGTCTTTGGTTCTAGCAACGTTGGCAAGATGTTGCAGGTACTACAACAAGAATGAAGAAATCCTTTATGACTATTAACCTTTTTGTACAAAAAAAAACTTTAAATTTATTCAAAACTGTTGTTGAAATAGTTAGAAAATTAAAACCCTTAGAGGTTTAGTATGCATATTTTTGTATAAGGATGAGTTATTCATCCATCCTTATAATATGTTTTAAGATGATATAAGAGGGTTGGGATCATGCCAAGCCTTTCCACCAATCAATATTGGTTGTTTTAGGAAAAATACACTAAGTGTGAAATATTGATTACACTTAGGGTGAGTTATTCATCCATCCTTATAATATGTTTTAAGATGATATACGGGGGTTGGGATCATGCCAAGCCCTTACATCGATCAATATTGATTAAAAGTATTTTCTAAGTGTGAAATAGCCACAAGATCTCATCCGTCCTTAACCAGAGTTCCAGGTTTAAGTTGAGGAATTACAAAACTCCTACCACATCAAAATGCTTCTTCCTTTTGGTTTGCCTTAGGGAGCACAAATGTAAATATCCTGGAGAGTTGATTTCGAATATTGAATGCATAAAATCAAAAAATAACTTTGAAATAATCAAAAAAATTAAATGTGGAATGGTCATATAGATGGGTGGTCTTTCATGTGGGTGCTAATTCATTTGAAATGTAGTAGTAGTAGTAATAATAATAATAGTAATAATAATAATAATAATAATATGATGATGATGATGATGATGATAGAAGTGTTACAGTTTAATCAAAAATAAAAGTAATAAAGAAAAAGTAAGAGTTTTAATTAAACTCTTATTGTAGTCTAACCAATTTGGTAAAATATATATATTTTATTAATCTTTTGAATTTGAATAAGAGATACATATCTTCTTAAAGATAAACTTAGAATTTTCAAAAAGAAAAACTTAGATTTTTTATTATAAAAAATATTAGATTTATAAATCAATAATGCATGCTACACAAGTTGTTGCTGCAAAAAATGGACAGAAGCATTGATATTAAAAGAATTATTGTTTTAATCAGATACACAAAATCTATTAAAATATTGAAAGATAAAGAATTGAAATTTAAATTTAAATAATAATAACAGTAGTATATTAGAATATCGAATTAAATTTAAGATGATCTTAACATTTTAAAATCTTATCTTTCTAACAAATTCATATCACATTCAGTTTTGAATTTGAATTTTAGTTTGCATGTATATCTAACTTTGTAATCTCTTATATATATGCACTTTGAGGGATAACCTTTTCTGCATATCAGTGTAAGCTTTCTTCTTCTCTTTTAGTTATTAATCATTTTTAAATTTAAATTTTATTTATCTTGAGAGAATATTTTATGATCGTTTTACTCACAGAGATATTGATTAATCTTTCTTTTTAAGTGTCTTAATTGCGTTCATTCAATGTAATTAATATATTTCGTTTAAAGCATTTTGTGCAAATTACTAATTACTAGCTCCCAATAAATTACAGGTTAAAGCTGCTCAATTTCTGTCAAAGATTTGTCTTCAATTTTTTGATCTATATATCGGTAAGTCATTAATATCATATACAAAATTAATGATTTATGCGAACCGTTATTTAATTTCACACTTAAAAAGTAAAATTTTAAATTTATTATTATAATTTTCCATGCACTTATATATTAATATATATTTTGGGATCTTACAGAATTTCTAGCATGGATAAAAAGTTTATAGATAATGCCCATCATATTTATTAATATAACTATTACGTTATGTTGTCCATGTTTAACCTAACTTCCTAATTATTTTATTGTTATTTATAATAAATATTATGTTTATTTTTCATAGTTGTACTTACTATGGATAAAAAAATTATAATAAATGCTTATCATATTTCTCAAAATAATTATCAAGGTATGTTGTTATACTTAATATGATTTTTTTTATATATTTTATTATTATTTTTGATTTACTTTATATTTATCTTTTTGTTATAGATATAGCTAAGGAAGCTAAAGTTCCCACAAATCTAATGTATGAAGATATCTCAAGAATATGAAATGAATATCTGCAAAATCAACAAATGTAATGAAGAATGAAAATATATAAAGAAGACTTACTAGATCACTTTTATAAAGAATGAGTGAGAATATATTTTTACATATCTACTATCTTCTAGGTGGTTTATAAAATAGAATTATATGTATTTAAATATTTTAATTAATTTTTTATTTTCATGATTTAACTTGGGAATGTACGTTTATCTGTTTAAATAATTTTACTGATTTTGCGAGTCATTTATATCGAATCAATGGTATTTTTTCACTCTTTCTTGAATAGTTTCATGCACTTATAAATTCTTTTTAATTCTAAGTACAAGCTTAACCAACTCTTTTAAATTTTAATTAAGAATAAAAATTGAAGTCAAGTAAGAGAAAATTAAACCTATAAATGTAGAAGAAATTTGATAAAAATAAATCATTATGATTAATATTTGATTTTGAATTTCAACTGAATATAATTAATTCATATTTTTGTGTATTTAATATTTTTTCAATTATTTTAAAAATTATATTTATTAATAAGATATGATAAGTAAATATTTTAAAAAATGAGCAAAAATAAAAATAAACACTAACAATCACTTAAAAAGGAATTAAAAATGGGTAAAGGGGCACAAAGATATGTGTGTCAATACAACAACAACAACAACAAACCCAGTGTATTCCCACTTAGTGGGGTCTGGGAGGGGTAAGATGTACGCAGTCCATACCTCTACCTCTGATGAAGTAGGAAGGTTGTTTCTGAAAGACCCCCGGCTCAAGTCACGAGATATCACACAAACACATAGTACAGCACAGAAGCAGATGACATAACATAGATACGGCACCCATAAGGAATATAAAACAGAGTAAAGCAGGAATGCAGGAATATAAAGCAGAGGAAAGCACACGGGTTCGTAATAAACATGGAACACGGAACACGAAACACTGAATACGGAATCATAACAGGAATACACCCCCACCAATTAATTCCCTACACTAGCGACCCGAACTGGCCCTAATCCTCTGCCGTAATTCGCATCTTCCAGACCTTCCTATCTAGGGTCATGTCCTCGGTGAGCTGTAACTGTTCCATGTCCCGCCTAATCACCTCACCCCAGTACTTCTTCGGTCTACCCCTTCCCCGTCTAAAACCATCCAACGCTAGCCTCTCACACCTACGGACCGGGGCATCCATGCCCCTCCTCTTCACGTGTCCGAACCATCTCAATCGTGCTTCCCGCATCTTACACTCCACTGAAGTCACACCAACCTTCTCCCGGATAGTCTCATTCCGAACTCTATCCCCTCGGGTCAGTCCACACATCCAGCGCAACATCCGCATTTCTGCCACCTTCATTTTTTGGATGTGGGAGTTCTTAACTGGCCAACACTCCACTCCATACAGCAAGGCCGGACGGACTACCACCCTATAGAATTTGCCTTTAAGCTTGGGCGGCACCTTCTTATCACACAGCACCCCCGATGCGAGTTTCCACTTCATCCATCCCACCCCAATACGGTGCGAGACATCCTCGTCAATCTCACCGTTACTCTGGATCACGGACCCGAGATACTTGAACTTATCCCTCTTCCCTACCTCCTGTGCTTCTAGCGTCACTCCTACCTCATTCTCCCGCCTCACGTCATTAAACTTACATTCCACATACTCTGTCTTGGTTCTGCTCACCCTGAACCCTTTAGACTCCAGAGTTTGCCTCCACAACTCTAATTTGTCATTCACACCCCCTCGAGTCTCATCTATCAGGACTACATCGTCTGCAAAAAGCATACACCACGGCACCTCCCCTTGGATACGCCGCGTCAATACATCCATTACTAACGCAAACAAAAAGGGACTAAGAGTAGATCCCTGATGCAATCCTGTCAGGACAGTGAAATGCTCTGAGTCTCCTCCCGCCGTCCTCACCTGGGTTTTCGCTCCCTCATACATATCCTTAATTACTCTGATATATGCCTGCGGTACTCCACTCACCTCCAAGCATCTCCAAAGCACTTCCCTGGGGACTTTGTCGTACGCCTTTTCCAGGTCGATGAACACCATGTGCAGATCCTTCTTCCTCTCCCTATACTGCTCCACCAACCTCCGTACCAGGTGGATTGCCTCCGTCGTCGAGCGGCCGGGCATAAATCCGAACTGGTTTTCCGAAATAGACACTATCCGTCTCAGCCTCACCTCGACCACTCTCTCCCATATCTTCATAGAGTGACTCAGTAACTTAATCCCCCTATAGTTATTGCAACACTGAATGTCCCCCTTATTCTTATAGAGGGGGATCATGGTACTCCACCTCCACGCCTCGGGCATCTTTGCCGTCCTGAAAATTTCATTGAACAATGCAGTCAACCACCTTACACCAGCCTCTCCAACGAACTTCCAAAACTCCACCGGTATCTCATCCGGCCCCGTCGCCCTACCCCTTCGCATCCTGCGGACTGCCTGTCTAAACGAATAATTTTCTAGATCATAAATATAATAGTTGGATTACCAGTTGAGGTTTTTAATTACTCATTTTATTTTTAAACATTTTTGTTGATCAAATAAATAATTTTTCTTGATTGTATGAAATAATTTATTATTCTGATGTGTTTGGAGAAACACGTTTTATGAAAAAATATTTTTTAAAAGTAAGTTGTTTCTTATATTTTGTATTAGGTGCACAAGTAAAAAATATTTTTCTAAAGCATTTGTATATTTATATTATACAAAATAATAGAATGAGTTGGGATACAATGATGAATATTGTAGTTGGAAAGGAGAAGATAGGGAATTGTGGTGGGTGGGGCTGGGCAGGGGTAGAAAGATTTTTTAATCTTTGTTTTTAATGAGCAATATAATAAATTGTATGTGCTTAATTAGTTTTTAATTGAAAAGTAAATTTTGAACTTTGGAATAAAAGATTTTGGAATTAGACACAACTGAGTACTTTTAGTGCGATTGTTGATTTTGAATTAACAAATAGAAAAAAGTAATATTTAAAATAAAAATAAAAAATACAATCACATATCTAAATTAAAAAATATAATTCCATCTTATCGGTTATAAATATACAAACTATTAATTATTTAATATTTTACATTTATTATTTTTAATAATCATCAACAAAATTTAATAAAAATACTAATTTCACATCAAACATCTAAAATAATTGTAACTCTGACTCTATATTAAAGTTTAGTTACAATTTCATTATTAAATAATCTTTTAATATTTCAAAATTAATTTAAGATATACTAATTTTTTTAATAATAAAAAAATAAATAACTCATATATTATTCAAATTGTAATTGGGTAAATCATGAATCAAAGCTGGGGATGTGCAATAGATTCCATAGCATTGGACATAATAGATAAAATAGTTTTTAAAGAAAAGTATAATTTTATTATTTTAAATGAGTAAGATAATATATCTTTTTAACTATACTTTTATAGAAAAATACCTCTCGCGCATCACGCGGATGCCTATACTAGTTATTTTAAAACAAACTTTTAAGTGAATGCAACAAATTAAATGGGACGCCGGATAACAAGTGGAAGTTTAACGGCCTTCTGTTAAGGGTTCCTTGCAAGTTATTGCTAAAATATCACTTCGAAAGTCTCATATTAGTTCATTATTTTATTAAAAGGAGATGTCTTAAATTTTTTATCCACTAATTAATATAAAATAAAATTAATTAATTTTTTTTCATTTTACCCCTATGCTTGATACTCTTTAGAAGGGTTAAAAATAAGTTTGTAAAGTTTCAAAATAATACTTTAAAAGATAAATTAGTAAAACAATCTTTCTTTGTTATACTTTTTTAAGAAATGTACAAAAGTGAAAGTTATTAGCTAATATGGGATGAAAGGAATATTCAACGTCGCATGGACTTGCAAAATCTATCTTTTACTTTATTTTCTTTCATGGTTTTACAAGCATTTTGAGATAAGTTTGGGGGTAAGGCGTAGTAAAAATAATTTGAAGTGTAAATGAAAAGCATATGAAGATTCATAAGACGTATGTCCTAGAATTTAAGGTGTAAGTTGCGAGTGTAATGGGATACACTTTGGACACTAAATTTATTTTTTGTTATTTTGAAAGTGTATTTGTTATAGATCATAATTTTTATCACTGATGTGTTGATATTTATACTTTATATTATTATATTTCATGCAGTAGGTCTTTTATTTTCATACATAAATAAATAAATTAACTCTCATAAAATTGTTAGGGTTTTTGCCCTGATTTTCTTACCAAAATTAAGTTTTTACTTTTTCTTGGAATGAAAATAAAAGTAACTATAAATACTTTTCCTTTTCCTGAAATGAAAATATAAATTTTTTTCATATTTGGCAAACCTCTTTCTTAGAGGAAAGGTTTTGAAACTCTATAAATAAATGACCCTCCTTCTCATACCATAACACAAAAACATCCACAATGTAGTCGTTAAAAGTGTCTGGCTTAAGGAGAGATTTCTTCCATAGATTTACGTTTTTTTAAATATTAGTTTTTAATATGTAGGTCATTCGACCAAATCATATCAATAATATTTTTTTAGTATGTTTTTTCTTTGTCGTCTGATTTATTGTCTCATGATTTACGAACTTTAAGCTTCCGTACGACGCCCTCTCGATTTCGAACCAAAAAAGTGATATCAGAGCCCATGATTCAAAAATTTGGTTGTTCAAATTGTGGACATGTTGAAATCAAAGTTGCAACCAGTTTGATGATAACAAAGATCTTTGTCTAACTACATGTGAAAATAATTGTCAATCTTATTTTCAACAATCCTGCTGTCACATATTTAAAAATAAAACTCACATTAAACCCTGCAAATGGCTCCAATATTTTTAACTCAAAAATGGTTGATATATTTTAACCTCAAAAGACTCAATTTTTAAAGCATATCAAACAACAGTGATATACGAAGAATATGTGAAGAACGAAGATTATGCACAAGAAGGGGGATCAAGAATATTTTACAAAAAATCAAGCCAAAAAGGGGAGATTTGTTAGGGTTTTTGCCCTGATTTTCTTACCAATATTAAGTTTTTACTTTTTCTTGGAAGGAAAATAAAAGTAACCATAAATACTTTTACTTTTCCTAAAAGGAAAATATAAATTTTTTCCATATTTGGTAAACCTCTTTCTTAGAGAAAAAGTTTTGAAACTCTATAAGTAGATGACCCCCCTTTTCATACCACAACACAAAAACATCCATAATGTAGTCGTTAAAATTGTGTGGTTTAGGGGGACATTTCTCCATAGGTTTATGTTTTTTCAAATATTAGTTTTTAATATGTAGGTCATTCGACCAAATCATATCAATAATATATTTTTTCTTTGGCATTTGATTTATTATCTCATGATTTGCAAACTTTAAGCTTCCGCACGACATCCTCTCGATTTCGAACCCAAAAAATTTTAGATGAGTATGCCTAAACTTGATAGGATAGAGATTACATATCACGTTTTCCCTAAGAACTTTTTAATCATTAGTCTCACACACTTTATCTTTTTCCTTCATTTAAATAGACTAGTTTAGCACAGGTGCTTTGCACGATGTCTCACATTAATCAATAAAATTTAATAAGTATATATAAAAGAATAAAATTATTAAAAAGTGGCAATTCACATTAAAAAAACTTCCAGCATTTAAAAGTATAAAATAACCAGAAAAATTCTGAAGAAAAACTATACAACTCGTTTATAAGAGTAGTCGAAATATATCAAGCTTGCTACAGTAACATGTCCGGTGTAATTTCATAAATGGGATCTATAGAGGTCGAATTTTGAACTTCGTGGTTTGAATCAGCACATCCTTCAGTCATGGTAGTAGGAATGTCACCAACAAAAATCTTCTGTATTTTAAAATCCTTTGAATCGGTAGATGCTTTTGGAATGATG
The DNA here is from genome assembly GCF_002878395.1 of Capsicum annuum. Classification (NCBI taxonomy): domain Eukaryota; kingdom Viridiplantae; phylum Streptophyta; class Magnoliopsida; order Solanales; family Solanaceae; genus Capsicum; species Capsicum annuum. The sequence goes on along the minus strand of NC_061114.1, from coordinate 127,743,981 downwards.
CTTTTAATCTCAACCCGAAAAAATTCAATACCACAATTTTCAAGCACAATATTCAAGTACATATAAGGAGATATGATTTTCAGTTAAAGCTTAAGAAACCAATAATACTCAAAACTTCTAATAAATAAATAAGACTAATCAAAAGCTTAAGAAACCAATAACAATCAGAACTTTTAATAAATAAAGGTTAAGGGTATTTTTTAATATTTAGTTGCTCAAAATTATGAGAAAATATTTTTTCTAGAAAAACAAATTCAATAAGTGACATTTTCTAATGAAAGTTGGTAACAAATTCAATAAGTTAAGTGATATTCCACACTGATTCTCTTCTCCACCATCCAATGTACCTCATTTTCACTCCACTCCCATAGCCCGTATTCTCACCCTCACTTCACATTATATTTGTCTAGCATTATAAATAAATACTTTTTTGAATAATATTTTTTACTTACATGCCAAATGTGCTAATTAAGTAAGAAAGCTCATTTATTTTTCTCAAAAATATTTACAAATATTTTTAGGACGATATTTTTTGCTTACATAATATACACAAAAATTAAACAAGAAATTCACTTGTTTTTCTAAAATGCTTCTAATCATGAAAAACATGTTCTTTCTACTGGAACACACCCTAACAGGCTAAAAGTTAACTCAGATTAAGTTAATGTACTGTGTTTTATGTTAAGATGCATTAAGTTTGTAAAACTAATGTCATACTCAAGATATTATATTGAGTTTACATCATTCTGAACATTAATACTTTTTTACCTTTATCATATTCTATATTTATTCTTTATACGGTTAGTTTCTATTAGTGTTGAAAACAAAATTTTCTATTAGTAGATCATTAGTCATCACTTGACACATTTGTTAAGAAATAATAAATAATAGAGCAAATTTTACTATATTACTCATTGAATCTAATTAATTTAAATACCTTGAAAAATACATTGAGTGATGAGTAGTACTTAATAGCAAAGGTAAAATGGGTAGAAAATAAAAAATTATCCATTGACTTTTTAAAGGACAATTATTGTTGGACATCTATTTTAGTAAAATGCCAAACATTCTTGGACAGAGGGAGTAGAAAAATTCTCTTGATATAAATTGAATAAGTAATTTAAAACAACTATGTTTAGTATAGGGTCCAAGTAAAGAAGAACAGAGAAAGTACTAAATACAATTATTTCAATTTACTTGTCCAATATAGGAAATTCAGAGAAATTTATCATGTTATTTCAATATTATCCCTATTATTTAATGACTATATAAAATATTAATCGTCAAATTTAAATTTTAAAGGCATAATTAGTTTAGTAAAATAAACCCTTAATAAATATTTTCTCAAGGGAGTGACAAGTTAACATGCACTAAGTAAACAGAACGGGGGGAGGGGGGGCGCTTTCATTTACTCCCTCTGTCCAACAATACTTTTCTATTATTAATTTGACTCAGATGTTAAAAAACAACAAACAATAGGGGAAATTTTATCATATCATCATTTGAATTTAATAAATTTAGGAAAAAGGACACTCCATATCCATTTGGACAAATAAATTCAACTAAAATGACCATTAAAGTAATGACATGGGGTAGTTGTTGGGTTCGAAATCGAAAGGGCGTCGTACGGAAGCTATTAGTTGCAAACTATGAGATGATAAATCAAGACAACAAAGAAAACAATGCAAAAAAAAGCATAAAATTATTACTCCCTCCATTTAAAAAAGAATGACTTACTTTGACTTAGCACAAAGTTTAAGAAAATAAAGAGGACTTTTGAATCTTGTGGCCTTAAATTAAAGTTGTGTCAGATGTACCAAAATGCTCTTTAACTTTGTGGTCCTAAACATGCCATGTAGAAAGTTGAAATTAAAGTATTGCCAAAAATGAAAAGAGGTCATTCTTTTTTAAACGGACTAAAAAGGAAAGTAGGTCACTCTTTTAGAAATGGAGGGAGTATATGTTTTGGCCAATATCTACATATTATGATACCATTTGGAGGGGGGTGCGGATAACTCGGATAACTTAAATAGATCTATTATAACTCTAATAGATTTATTTTTATTCGTGTGAGGATATTTCTTAACTTCTCTAAACATTTCTATTTTTATTTTAATTTTTATTGATGTTCATATCTTGGGGGTGATTAGATGGTATTTGATTAAAAGCTTTACTGTAGTATTCTTTAGTTTTTTCTCTTAGTCTTTGTAATTCTTGTATATTATTTTGAAGGTATTCTAAATATTCTATATCTTTTGTTCTAAAATATTCAATTAAATTCTCTTTCATAAGTATTTCTGTTAATCTTATTTCTTCCATATCTTGTCTCCAATATTTTAAATATTCATAGTTTATCATTTTATCCTAAATTAGTTGTAATACTGCAATTTTCTTTGTAATAATTTATTCTAATTGTACTATATCTGATATTAAATTCTAGGTTATCTATTTCGTTAATTATCCTGTCTTTTTCTTCTATGAATAATTCTATGTCTAAATCATATTCTAAACTATATTTTAATTCTAGCTGTTTCATGATTTTATTTATCCAAGTTAATCTTTCTTTTAATTGTTCTCTTCCTCTTCTAAGCTGGTTTCTATAATTATTTTCTTCGTATAGTCAACTTTGTTTTTCTCTAACTCTTTTAATATATTCTAACATTTTTCATCTGTATAATATCCATCTAAATAATAACTATTATTATCTGAGTAATAACTATTTGAATAATATAAGCTAAGATCATGCATATCTTCTAATCATTCTAGACTTAATGATTCTTCATTAAATATTTTTTCCCATATTATTTTCTTTATGTCTTCTATTTCTAAGTATATAATGATATATAAAATAAGTATATTAATTTCATCAGATATATAGCTTGCCATATTGTTCATATGATGCTTAGGTTTTATGGGTTATTAAATACTTTATCATAATATTTACTGGTTGTTTGTTTTAATCTTAATAATTCTTGTATGTTTTCATTAAGGAATTCTATATATTTTATATCTTTAGTTCTCATATATTTTTCTAGATTTGTTTTCATTAGTTTTTCTATTAATTGTATATTTTTCATATTCATTTTTCAATATTCTAAATAAACGTAATTTATCATGGTTGATGTGCAGGTTTGGTATGTAGGTATTTGTAAAAGTAGTTAGGTAGGTGTGGTATGTAATTTATTCTAGTCAAAAAATATTTGTCAAATATTTTTTCCCATATGATTTTTCTTATATCTACAATTTCTATATCCTTAAGTACATACAAAACAAGTATTTTAAATTTATCTACCATTTCATCGGATAAGTAGGCAGTTATTCATTTTCATATGGTGTTATTTCAAAATATTCATTCCAATCATATACATAATAAAATATGGTCATCTTAGATTACTATGTACTAGATTATTCTTAAATAATTATGTTACTCTGTCACTATTAGCATGGTAATCTAGATACTTTTCCCTTAAACAACGCCTCTACATTGGTTACTCCCCTATCACGGCTTTCTTGCCTCACCGGTTTCACCTTTAGGATAACATAGTTCTTAAGGATTTTTCTCCTTTTCCTCTTCGCTAATAAACTTTGTAACATATTATTCTTTGAATAATTCTACTATATAGTAAATAATATGAACTTATTTTATCATATTATGATTGTTAGAAATTTATGAATTTAGCTATTCATAATCATAAATGAAAAAAACTTTTCTAGTAGGTTTGATAATTCTGGGCTTTGGTCATCCATAACTTTTCCTTTGAAATATACCTATTTTTATTAAATACTCAAAAGTTGTTAGTGTACAAGAGGAGGCTTGCTTCAACTCATGAAGTTTTGCCTTTATCTTGCCGAATGGCTTACATATTTATAGCCTAAAAGAAAACGCATAAACTATTTTCTACTTTACACGTATCCTAAAGTAATAATTTACTTATCCTAAAAATGACAAGAACTAATAATACTATACATGTTAAAAGTAAAAAAAACCTATACAATAGGTCCTAATAAGTTAAGGCTAATAATGGCCTTCTATAACAATAACTTACGTAAATAAGTCAAGAAAAGTTATTTAGACTTCCATATGTCGCTTTCTTTACTTTAATGTTTTTGTCTTCTTATCTTTCTATTATTGCTCCGTATCTTTCTATCTTTTGTCGTATATATCCCAGCTTTCGTCCTTATCTTCTTCTATTCCAGTTGAACTTCTGGGATAATATTATCTTCTCCATTACATCTCGAACATAAATGATCTGGATATTTGTGTCCAATTAACTTGCAATACCTTGTTAATAATTTTTCTAAAATAAATCTCTTCCTAATTGCTCTTGCAGTTGGTTGTTTTTCTGGATTGAGTAATGTCAGAATCCATTGTCTAGCTTCTTCCATATCTGACTGTCGTAGCTCCCTTGAATTTGAATAAATCATTTGATGATCTTTTGAATAATAGATCCATATTGGGTTCCCATTTAGGTAGTTATTTGTTAATTCTTGAACAATTGAAGATATTTCAATAATTCGTTTATTTGCATTAAAATCAAGTATCTTAACTTTAGGTATCTCTGGCTGTTGAACAATATCTTCTGGTATAATCATATATCTGGTTAATTCTATTTTTACAACTTGTATAACTGGTTTAATTTCGTCATATAGTATCTCTGCTGGTGCAGTATAAAACTTTATAAAAAATAGATTTCCTTTGGTTATTTTCTTATAGGTGGCGAATGCTCTATATAATTCTGGTATATCTGTTAGTTCATTTCCTTCATGGGTGTATACGGTATTTAATAATCCATAACTGAAATAAGTTTTAACTAAGCTAGGATTGGTTTTCGGTAGTGCGATTAACTTGTTGTAACCTTGTAATCTTTGGGTTATAAAGTTTGTGTTTAGTTCTTGTATATCTGTAGCTCTGGGTATAAGGTTTATATAAGTATGAATTTTGTGGATATTTTCTATGTATGCTCGAGTTATATGGTTATAGGCTTTTCTATCTTGGTTTAAACTTTCACGATATATGGTAGTTTGTGGGGGTATAAACAATAGGTCTTTTTGTGTTTTTGGTACAAATGGTTTTTCAAATATCTTATTCATGTTCATATTATGATATCTTTGTCCACTAACACCTTTGCTTGTACCTGCAAATGTAGATTGATAAACATTATGGGTTTTATGGAGTATCCCAATGTCTTCTTTTAGCTCTGGAATTTTGATGTCTTTCGATTGACATAGCTCTGCACACTATAAGTTAGCTGATTCATAGCTTTAGACTCCAGTTTAACTTCATTAGTCTTTAGCTTTTCTATTTCGTTACCCATACTATCCACTTTCATTGAAAGCGTAGTTAGGTTTTGATTATCTTTTCTAAAGCATCATCTTCTATTATATCAGTCTGTGTAGCTTTGTCTTGATATGTAATCTGCAACGACATTTTTGTTAGTACTAATTACTTCAATTGTAAATGTAAAATTTAATATATTCAATACTAGTCTCCGAATCTCTTTCGTTGTAACTGAATTTTATATTTTCTTTGTTAACCACCAACGTACCTGTGTATTATCTGTTCGTACTATAAACTTATTATATACAATATATGGCTCAAATGCTAATAAAAATTTATATAATGAGCATAATTCTTTTCTATTTATTTCCCATTTTATTTTTGTTTCTTTAAACGTACCTGAGTAGTATCTACACTGATGTTCTAATTTTTCTTCTTCATATCTATATTTAAGTACTCCTCCATAACTATACTTACTTGCATCTGCTTCCACTATATATGTAAATTTTTTATTTTCATCTAGAAATTATAATTTTGGTAATTCTTTACAAAGTATTTTTATTCTCTGAACTTATTTTTTATCTTCTTCGTTGTAATTGTATTCTACATCTTTTTTTAATTTTTTCTGTAATGGCTTTAGGTTTTCTGCTAATTTTTGTATATATTCTCTTACTTGGTTTACTAATTCTAAAAATGATTGTAATTTCTTTTTTGTATCTAATTCTTCTTTTGAATTTATTATTTTTTGTACTATATGTTGTTGCATTTTTACTCCACTTTTATGTATTTGTATTCCTAAAAACTCCATCTGGTTTTTCATAATTTTGGCTTTCTTTTCCCTTAAACTTATTTCCTATTTTTCTATTATATCTGTAAATTGTTCTAATAATTTTAAATGTTCCTCTTTAGTGTTTGTATATAATAGTATATCATCTATGTATACTATACAATTAAGTAGTTATTTAAAATAACTATCCATAAAGTGTTGGTATCTACCTGGTGCATTTTTATATCCAAATGGTAGCACATTCCATTCGTAAAATCCTTGTGGTACTGTAAATGCAGTTAATTTTTTAGATTCTTCTTCTAATTTTAATGGTAAAATCCTGATTTACAATCAAATATACTAAAGTAATTATATCCTTGTATTTGTCTTATTTTTAGTATCTTATTTGGTATTGGATAATTATATGTCATAGTTTTTGCATTTAGGTTTCTATAATCAATAACCATTCTACTTTTTTCTCTCTTTTGTTCACTATGTTTATTTACTATAAACGCTGGACTATTATGTTTACTATTGTTTTTTTGTATGTATTGTTTTTCTAATAATTCATCTATATGCATGTTAAATTCTTTTAAATCGTCAAAATTATATGTTAATGATTTTTGAGTTATTATGTTATTTTTATCTATTAATTCAATTTTTATAGTAGTTTTATATTTTTCTCATCCTTTTAATGGATCTTCACTGTATAATTGTCTTAATCTTTTCTTTATTATTTCTACCTCATCTACTGAACATATAGTTATTTCTATTTTATTTATCGAAAATACGAGTAGTTCTATTGTGTCTTCTATATTTTTTACATTTTCTAACTTTTGCGTAATTTTTTCACTTCCTTTTATCGAATCAGTTTTCTTTTTTATTTTATTAATAACTCTTTTTTCTCTTACTTTTTATTTACATGGTGTTGTAAACCACCAATCTGTTTTAGTTATTATATATGGGTATAATTTATCTAAAAATGGCATTCCTAAAAGCATATCTTTTGATGTTAGTTCATAATTATAGATTTCTTCTATTGTTATTATTTTATCCCATATCTGAATTTTTACATTTTTAGCTTTATATATAATTAAACTTCCTTCACTATTAAATCCTTTGACTATCCCATTTACCCTCTGGTAAACAGTTGTATCTACATAAGTTTACTTCTGCTCCTGTATCTATCATAGGTGTATAATACCTATTATAATATCTTTCTACTATTATTTTTACAAGTACATATATTTTCATATCATGTCAAAGCTCTTTTTATTAATAATTTTTTTTTATTATATGTTATAGATAATTGTGTATATTCTATATTATATGGTTTTACTTGTTCTAACCGTTTCATTCCTAATATTATGTCTGCTTTTTGCATATCTTCCTTTATTTCAAATCCTATTTTTATTTTTCTAACTCCTATTATTATTTCTTTTTCTGTCATATCCTTGATGTTTATTAGACTCTTTGGTAGATCTGGACATATATTACTATTGGATTTTATTTCTTCATTTTTTACTAGATATTTTACTATATAATTTTCTTCTTGTCCTGTATTTAAGAGTATTAAATATTCTTTTTCATTTATTGTTCCTATTATATAATATTGGGTTAAATTAACTGTTGAATTTATTTCATAGTTTGTTCCTTTTGATGATCTTGATGATTCTGTTTTTTCAAAAGCTATTCTTTTTGTTGTACTTATTATATCATTTATTATTTCTAAATCTTCTTCTATATCTATGTCTTTGTAACCATAATCATTGTTATCAATTGTTTTTACGATTTGTTCAAAAGGACTTTCTATGCATATTTTATTAACTTTATTTTTTTCCAGTTATTTTATATTTTGTTGTTAATACATATAAATTTTTACATCTTGCTGTAAATATTTTACTTCCTAGGATTAGTTCTATTCCTGATATTTTTCAATATAATACTAATGATTTATCTATGTTTTTATCTGTTATTGTTACTGAGTAATTCGCACTTATTATAAATTTAAATTTTTGGTATATTAAATTTTCCTCTTATGACAGTTATTATACTTTTTTTCTATAGATTTTATAATTCTATCATCTTCTAAATATAATTCTATTGGTGCATCTATTCCTTCTCTAAAACATGCTTCTATCAATATCTTTGTTCCTCCAAGGTGTACATATTTTATTGGGTCTTAACTTTTTGTATCTTTTATTTCTTTATTAATTATTATTTTTGTTACTAGTAGTATACTAGCTCTTCCTTTTGCATATCTACAGTCTATTACATGTTCTTTTTGGCTTACTAAGTAGTATTCTTCCTTTTTTCTACTAAATATTTTTTTATTATTATTGGTATTTTAAATATTTTTTCTACACTTAGGTCTTAACTTTTTTTCTTTTATTTCGTCAAATATATTATTATCAAATATTATTTTTTGATCTGTTCCTTCTTCATTTAAATATTCTTCCTTTGTTATTATTTTTATATCTTCTTCAGTCATTTGATTCATCTAAATCACTATTTATTTCATTATCTGTTTCATTCTCCAAAATTTCATATATACTATTTTCACTTTCTAATTCGTAATCTATATAATCTATTTGCATGTATTCTGTATTTTCTATCTTTATTTCTGATATTTGTTTCTTTTTGAATTTTTAGGCATTTTACAATCTCTATCTAAATGTCCTAGTTTTCCATAATTATAACAAGTACATTCTTTTATAGATTTCTTTTTCCTATATGGTCTTTTATATTTATAATTTTTTGAGAAAAGACATATTTCCCCTGCTGAACTTGTCCTCCCAACTCACTTTAGCACTTAAACTTAACTTCCGTTTATTTACCCCCTTAACATCTTTAAAATGTATTTGTTTGACCCTAAAGCTGACGTAGCATTTTTTTTTAAAAAAGGGGCGCCTTTATTTATTAAAAAAATTAATTTTAGTAATATTATATTTAAAATATAATAAAAAATTAAAATTAAAAATAAAATAAAAAATAGACTTTTTTTCTTCTTTCTTCTTCAAATCATCATCAACAACAACACTCAAACCTCCATTAACAACCTCAAATTTTTTTCACTTTCCTCCATTAACAACACCACCCAAGAACAATAATTTCCTTTAATTTTTTTCACTTTCCTCCATTAACACCACCACCCAAGAACACCACTTTCCTTTAATTTTTTTTTACTTTCCTCCATTAACAACACCACCCAAGAATAACACTTTCCTTTATTTTTTTTCACTTTCCTCCATTAACAACACCATCAAGAACAACACTTTTCTTTATTTTCTTCATTAACAACGCCACTCAAGAACAATACTTTTCTTTATTTTTTTTTCACTTTCTTCCATCAACAACACCACCTAAAACAACACTTTCCTTTAATTAAAAGGGAGAAAGAATAGCGGGTGGGGCTGGGGGGTGCTGGAAGGGGAGAAAGAATGGGGGTGAGGTGGGGTGGGGGGCTGGAAGGAAAGAAGAGCAGGGGGTAGGGGGAAGTGGCTAGAATGGTATATATAGTACATGTATATTTTTATTTTTAAAATAAAAATACATAAAAATAATTATATAAAATATATATTATTTAAATAAAAATAGGGTGGGGGTGGGGGCATTTTTTATTCAATATATATGTATATATATATATATATATATGTATGTATACTACATTTTAATTTTTAAAAAAATACATAAAAATAGTATGTGTGGAATTTTTTTTTGTAAAAAATTCTAGTTTCTTACGTGGCAATGACCTGGCACTGATTTGGCACTGACATGGCGCGTGTGTAACCCACTCTCCGTTGTGAGAGTGGTATTTAATTTTGAGGGGTGAAATAAATACACTTTAAAGATGTTAATGGGGTAAATAAACGAAAGTTAAGTTTAAGTGTTAAAGTGAGTTGGGAGGACAAGTTCAGGGGGGAAAATATGAATTTTCTCTAATTTTTTACATAATATCTTTTTTTTGGTTTCTTATACTTATATTTTAATTTTTTGTATTTCTTATATTTCTTATGTCTTTTTCTTTTCTTATAATATCTTTCTTCACATCCAAATTGAGGTGCTTTTTTTATCTTTGCAACATGCTAAATTTCTTATTAATGTTGTTTCCATTTTTATTTCTTCTCTATATTTTTTTCACATAGATTTCTATACCATTGTTGTAAAAATTTTATTCTTGCTCCTAGGGTATTTACTATTTTTGCTTCATCCCAACTCTTTATTATTTTTGAACTAAATGGTTCAGATAATTTACTAAAATATAATTTCCTTATCTCCTTACTTCCTCTGTATTATATGTTCCTTTATAATAATATTCTTTAAATGCGCACGTATATTCATCTATATAACATATATTACATATTGCTAATTTTAACATTAAATTCCTATTATTATCTTTTTCTTTATTTTGTTCTTCTTCTTCTGTTGTTATACTGCTAAGTTCATTTCTTATAGCTACTTCATATTTTTTCAATATTTTTGTTGATGATATTTTAGTAATTGTTGATAATCCTTCTGTTTTTTTTTTATCATATCTTAATACTTTTTTACTTGCTTCAGCTAGGTTTAAAAATCATAATTTTATTGTTCTTATTAATGTCATTTCTATATATTCTGGTGTATTTGTTGTATCTATATTATTATCTAATAATTATTTTGACATGTATCCTGCCCATAGTTGTATTGTTTTATTTGTGTCTATTACACAGACTAAATCTAAAAAGTTATAATTTTTATTAATTATTTATTTTGGTGTCCATTTGTTATATTCATTTTTTATGTTATATTTTTTAAACTTATCTTTATAATAATATGTAGTTTTCTTATTTCTGATGTACTAGGTATTATGTTTTCATCCTCTTCTTTATTAAGAGTACTTATTTTTGTGTTTATATTTTCTAAGTTTTCTTTATTAATTACTTCTTGTTTTCCATTAATTTCTAACTTTTCTATATTTGTTAAAATTTCTGTATATGTTTCACTATTTTTCGAATCATAATTATCTCTTTCTTCAGCATCATTGTATTTATTTCTAATTCACTGGTTTCTGATTCTAAAAAGAAGTAAAGATTTTAGTATATGTTTCACTATCTTTCGAATCATAATTATCTATTTCTTCAGCATATATTGTATTTATTTCTAATTCACTGTTGCAAAGATAAAATAACACCTCAATTTGGATGTGAAGAAAAATATTATAAGAAAAGAAAAAGACATAAGAAATATAAGAAATACAAAAAATTAAAATATAAGTAAAGAAAACCAAGAAAAAGATATTATGTAAAAAATTATAAACATAAAAGACCATATAGGAAAAAGAAATCTATAAAAGAATGTACTTGTTATAATTGTGGAAAACTAGGACATTTAGCTAGAGATTGTAAAATGCCTAAAAACCCAAAAAAGAAACAAATATCATAAATAAAGATACACAATACAGAATACATGCAAATAGATTATATAGACTACGAATTAGAAAGTGAAGATAGTATATATGAAATTTCGGAGAATGAAACAGATAATGAAATAGATAGTGATTTAGATAAATCAAATGACTGAAGAAGATATAAAAATAAACCAAATGACTAAAGAAGATATAAAAATAACAACAAAGGAAGAATATTTAAATGAAGAAGGAACAGATCAAAAAATAATATTTGATAATAATATATTTGACGAAATAAAAGGAAAAGAGTTAGACCTAAGTGTAGAAAAAATATTTAAAATACCAACAATAAAAAATATATTTAGTAGAAAAAAGGAAGAATACTACATAGTAAGCCAAAAAGAACATGTAATAGACTGTAGATATGCAAAAGGAAGAGCTAGTATACCACTAGTAACAAAAAGAATAATTAATAAAGAAATAAACGATATAAAAAGTAAAGACCCAATAAAATATGTACATCTTGGAGGAACAGAGATATTGATAAAAGCATGTTTTAGAGAAGGAATAGATGCACCAATAGAATTATATTTAGCAGATGATAGAATTATAAAACCTATAGAAAAAAGTATAATAACTGCCATAAGAGGAAATTTAATATACCAAAAAATTTAAATTTATAATAAGTGCGAATTATTCAGTAGCAATAACAGATAAAAATATAGATAAATTATTAGTATTATATTGGAAAAATATCAGGAATAGAACTAATCCTAGGAAGTAAAATATTTACAGCAAGATGTAAAAATTTATATGTATTAACAACAAAACATAAAATAACTGGAAAAAATAAAGTTAATAAAATGCACATAGAAAGTCCTTTTGAAGAAATCGTAAAAATAATTGATAATAATTATTATAGTTACAAAGAAATAGATATAGAAGAAGATTTTAAAATAATAAATGATAGAATAAGTACAACAAAAAGAATAGCTTTTGAAAAATCAGAATTATCAGGATCATCAAAAAGAACAAACTATGAAATAACTTCAACAGTTAATTTAACCCAATATTATATAACAGGAACAATAAATGAAAAAGAATATTTAGTACTCTTAAATACAGGACAAGAAGAAAATTATATAGCAAAATATCTAGTAAAATATGAAAAAATAAAATCCAATAGTAATATATGTCCAGATATACCAAGGAGTCTAATAAACATTAAGGATACGGAAGAAAAAGAAATAATAATAGAAGTTAGAAAAATAAAAATAGAATTTTAAATAAAGGAAGATATGCAAAAAACAGACATAATATTAGGAATAAAATGGTTAGAACAAGTAAAACCATACAATATAGAACATACACAATTATCTATAACATATAATAAAGAAAAATTATGGGAAAAGACATTATTTCCACCCTATACTACACAAGAAAAGTCGAAGCCATACCTAAACTATATAAGTGATCTATTACACACCTTAACTATATAAAAGTAATATTATTACCTCCCCGCGACCCCCATTCTAAGGCGCGTATATTACACTTATTTTAGGCGCATCCAGCCTATTAAATAACAAAAGTAAATGGCTAAAAACATTAAGGGTAAAGGCATCGTTTTCATCCCAAACTATAGTCAAAAAGTCGAATCCACACCTAAACTATATAAGTGACCTATTACACACCTTAACTATAAAAAAGTGATACTTTTTACTCCCTAGATCTGACGTGAAAAATACATAATTATTTAAATAAAAATGATGCGTTTAAATTAAAAATTATTGCAAAAAAAATTAAAAAAATTAAAATACTCCTTCCCCAACCCCCAGTATCTATCTCCCCACCCCCACCCCCAAACAATTATCTTCTTCATCGCCCCCTCAAAACATCATCTTCTTCATCACCCCCCCACCCCAAAACTCCAACCTCAACCCCAAACCATCTTTTTTTTCATCACCCCACCCCCAATCGACACAGTTTCTTCATCATCCCACCTCTAAATTCCAACCTCATCCCCAAATAACACAATTCATCCTCCACTTTCATCGAATCAATGTTAATTTCACAATGAATAAAATCAAATTGTATTTGATGTTTAAACGGGCAAAACCAAATTTTATAAAAAAAAATTTAAAATTTTGTAGCAAGGATATTTTTCGGTGAATTCTTGTCGAAAAAGTCGGATTCATCGTCGACTTTCTCCTTTTTATCTGTTAATTATTAATAAATCCAAAAATGAAGCTTGCTACCATATTAGTTTTTTTTTTAAATTACAACTAAAAAATAAATAAATAAAGTACGAAAATGTGTTGGTCATTACCATTTAAAACACAAAGACCAACAGTCGAGTGGCCATTTTTTGAAACAATAATGGCCATTATAGTTGAGAATTTTTTTATTTTTTGTAAGAAAACACGATGGGTTACGAATGAAGAACAATGCTAGAAGAAATTAATTGTTATGATAATTTTTTTGGTGGGATAAAGTTTATGGTGGTGAATATGGTGTAATAGAGGTTTTGGACATTGACAACAATGGAGGTTTTAGACATTGAAGAAGAAGGGAAAAAAATTAAATTAAAAAGAAAAAAAATTATGAAAATAATAAATTTATTATTTTTTCGGATTATGCTGACGTGGTGCTGACGTGGCAGCGCGTGTAAAACACCACACTACATGCAAGTGGCGTAATGCCTGACAGGGTGTAAAAAGTATGATTTTTTTATAGTTAAGGTGTGTAATAGGTCACTTGTATAGTTTATGTGTGAATTCGACTTTTCGGCTATAGTTTGACATGAAAACGATGCCTTTTTTCAAAAATTATTAATAAAAAGAGCTTTGACATGATATGAAAATATATATACTTGTAAAAATAATAGTAGAAAGATATTATAATAGGTATTATACACCTATGATAGATACAAGAGCAGAAGCAAACTTATGTAGATACAACCGTTTACCAGAAGGTAAATGAGATAAGCTAAAAATACCAATAGTAGTCAAAGAATTTAATAATAAAGGAAGTTTAATTACGTATAAAGCTAAAAATGTAAAAATACAGATATGAGATAAAATAATAACAATAGAAGAAATCTATAATTATGAACTATCATCAAAAGATATGTTTTTAGGAATGCCATTTTTAGATAAATTATACCCACATACAATAACTAAAACAGATTGGTGGTTTACAACACCATGTAAACAAAAAGTAAGACAAAAAAGAGTTATTAATAAAATAAGAAAAAAAACTGATTCGATAAAAGGAAGTGAAAAAATTACACAAAAGATAGAAAATATAAAAAATACAGAAGACACAATAGAACTAGTCGTATTTTCGATAAATAAAAAAGAAATAACTATATTTTCAGTAGATAAGGTAGAAATAATAAAGAAAAGATTAAGACAATTATACAGTGAAGATCCATAAAAAGGATGAGAAAAATATAAAACTATTATAAAAATTGAATTAATAGATAAAAATAGCAGAATAACTCAAAAACCATTAACATATAATTTTGACGATTTAAAAGAATTTAAAATGCATATAGATAAATTATTGAAAAATAATACATACAAAAAAATAATAGTAAACATAATAGCCCAACGTTTATAGTAAATAAACATAGTGAACAAAAGAGAGGAAAAAGTAGAATGGTTATTGATTATAGAAATCTAAATGCAAAACCTATGACATATAATTATCCAATACCAAATAAGATACTAAAAATAAGACAAATACAAGGATATAATTACTTTAGTAAATTTGATTGTAAATCAGGATTTTACCATTTAAATTTAGAAGAAGAATCTAAAAAATCAACTGCATTTACAGTACCATAAGGATTTTACGAATGGAATGTGCTACCATTTAGATATAAAAATGCACTAGGTAGATACCAACACTTTATGGATAGTTATTTTAAACAATTACCTAATTGTATAGTATACATAGATGATATACTATTATATACAAACACTAAAGAGGAACATTTAAAATTATTAGAACAATTTACAGATATAATAGAAAAATCGGAAATAAGTTTAAGAGAAAAGAAAGCCAAAATTATGAAAAACCAGATAGAGTTTTTAGGAATACAAATAGATAAAAGTGGAGTAAAAATGCAACAACATATAGTACAAAAAATAATAAATTCAAAAGAAGAGTTAGATACAAAAAAAAGAAATTACAAACATTTTTAGGATTAGTAAACTAAGCAAGAGATTATATACCAAATATAGCAGAAAACCTAAAGCCATTAAAGAACAAATTAAAAAAGAATGTAGAATACAATTACAACGAAGAAAATAAAAAATAAGTTCAGAGAATAAAAATACTTTGTAAAGAATTACCAAAATTACAATTTCCAGACGAAAATAAAAAAATTTACATATATAGTGGAAGCAGATGCAAGTGAGTATATTTATGGAGGAGTACTTAAATATAAATATGAAGAAGAAAAATTAGAACATCATTGTAGATACTACTCAAGTACGTTTAATGAAACAAAAATAAAATGAGAAATAAATAAAAAAGAATTATGTTCATTAAGTAAATGTTTATTAGCATTTGAGCCATATATCGTATATAACAAGTTTATAGTACGAACAGATAATACAGAGGTACGTTGGTGGTTAACAAAGAAAATACAAAATTCAGTTACAACGAAAGAGATTCGGAGACTGGTATTGAATATATTAAATTTTACATTTACAATTGAAGTAATTAGTACCAACAAAAATGTCATTGCAGATTACATATCAAGACAAAGCTACACAGACTGATATAATAGAAGACGATGCTTTAGAAAAGATACTCAAAACCCTAACTACGCTTTCAATGAAAGTGGACAATATGGGTAACGAAATAGAAAAGCTAAAGACTAATGAAGTTAAACTGAAGTCTAAAGCTATGAATCAGCTAACTCAGTAGTGTGCAGAGCTATGTCGATCGGAAGACATCAAAATTTCAGAGATAAAAGGAGACGTTGGGATACTCCATAAACCCTATAACGTTTATCAATCTACAATTGCAGGTACAAACAAAGGAGTTAGTGGACAAAGATATCAGAACATGAACATGAATAAGATATTTGAAAAACCATTTATACCAAAAATACAAAAAGACCCATTGTTCATACCCCCACAAACTACCACATATCGAGAAAGTTTAAATCAAGATAGAAAAGCCTATAACCATATAACTCGAGCATACATAGAAAATATCCACAAAATACAGACTTATCTAAACCTTAAACCCAGAGCTACAGATATCCAATAACTAAATACAAACTATATAACCCAAAGATTACAAGGTTACAACAAGTTAATCGTACTACCAAAAACCAACCCTAGCTTAGTTAAAACTTGTTTCAGTTATGGATTATTAAATACCGTATACACCCATGAAGGAAATGAACTAACAGATATACCAGAATTATATAGAGCATTCGCCACCTATAAAAATAACCAAAGGAAATCTATTTTTTATAAAGTTTTATACTGCACCAGCAGAGATACTATATAACGAAATTAAACCAGTTATACAAGTTGTAAAAATAGGATTAACCAGAGATATGATTATACCGAAAGATATTGTTCAACAGCTAGAGATACCTAAAGTTGAGATACTTGATTTTTACGCAAATAAACGAATTATTGGAATATCTCCAATTGTTCAAGAATTAGCAAATAACTACCTAAATGGGAACCCAATATGGAGCTATTATTCAAGAGATCGTCAAATGATTTATTCAAATTCAAGGGAGCTACGACAGTCAGATATGGAAGAAGCTATACAATGGATTCTGACATTACTCAATCCAGAAAAACAACCAACTACAAGAGCAATTAGAAAGAGATTTATTTCAGAAGAATTATTAACAAGGTATTGCAAGTTAATTGGACACAAATATCCAGACCATTTATGTTTGAGATGTAATTAAAAAGATAATATTTTCCAGAAGTTCAACTGGAATAGAAGAAGATAAGGACGACAACTGGGAGATACACGACAAAAGATAGAAAGACACGGAGCAATAATAGAAAGATAAGAAGACAAAAACATTAAAGTAAAGAAAACGACATATGGAAGACTAAATAACTTTTCTTGACTTATTTACGTAAGTTATTGCATAGAAGACCATTATTAGCCTTAACTTTTTAGGACCTATTGTATAGGTTTTTGGACTTTTAACATGTATAGTAGTATTAGTTCTTGTCATTTTTAGGATAAGTAAATTATTACTTTAGGATACGTGTAAAGTAGAAAATTGTTTACGCGTTTTCTTTTAGGCTATAAATAAGTAAGCCATTCGGCAAGATAAAGGCAAGACTTCATGAGTTGAAGCAAGCCTCCTCTTGTACACAAACAACTTTTGAATATTTAATAAAAACAGGTATATTTTAAAGGAAAAGCTATGGATGAACAAAACCCAGAATTGTCAAACCTACCAGAACAGGTATTTTCATTTATGATTATGAATAGCTAAATTCATAAATTCCTAACAATCATAATATGATAAAATAAGTTTATATTAGTTACTATATAGTAGAATTATTCGAAGAATAATATGTTACAAATTTTATTAGCAAAGAGGAAAAGGAGAAAAATTTCGAAAAACTATGACATCCTAAAGGTGAAACCGGTGAGGCAAGAAAGCCGTGATAGGGGAGTAACCAGTGTAGAGACGCTTTTTAAGGAAAAAGTATCCTGATTACAATGCTAATAGTGACAGAGTAACATAAATATTTAAGAATAATCTAATACATAGTAATCTAAGATTATCATATTTTGTTATGTATATGATTGGAAGGAATATTTTGAAATAGCACCATATGAAAAAGAATGACTACCTACTTATCCGATGAAATGGTAGATAAATTTAAAATACTTATTTTGTATGTACTTAAGGATATAGAAATTATAGATATAAGAAAAATCATATGGGAAAAAAATATTTGACAAATATTTTTTGACTAAAATAAATTACATACCACACCTACCTAACTACTATTACGAATACGTACATACCAAACCTACACATCAACCATGATAAATTACGTTTATTTAGAATATTGGAAAATAGATATGAAAAATATACAATTAATAGAAAAACTAATGAAAACAAATCTAGTAAAATATATGAGAACTAAAGATATAAAATATATAGAATTCTTTAATGAAAACATATAAGAATTATTAAGATTAAAACAAACAACCAGTAAATATTATGATAAAGCATTTAATAACCCATAAAACCTAAGCATCATATGAACAATATGGCAAGCTATATATCTGATGAAATTAAGATACTTGTTTTATATATCATTAAAGACTTAGAAATAGAAGACAAAGAAAATAATATGGGAAAAAAATATTTAATGAAGAATCATTAAGTCTAGAATGGTTAGAAGATATGCATGATCTTAACTTATATTATTCAGATAGTTATTACTCAGATAATAATAGTTATTATTCGGATAGATAATATACAAGTTAAAAATGTTAGAATATGTTAAAAGAGTTAGAGAAAACCAAAGTTGGCTATATGGAGAAATTAATTGTAGAAACCAGCTCAAAAGAGGAAGAGAACAATTAAAAGAAAGATTAATTTGGATAAATAAAAACATGAAACAGCTAGAATTAAAAGACAGTTTAGAATATGATTTAGACATAGAATTATTCATAGAAAAAAAAGACAGGATAATTAACGAAATAGATAACCTAGAATTTAATATCAGATATAGTACAATTAGAATAAATTATTACAAAGAAAATTACAGTATTACAACTACTTTAGGATAAAATGATAAACTATGAATATTTAAAATATTGGAGACAAGATATGGAAGAAATAAGATTAACAGAAATACTTATGAAAGAGAATTTAATTGAATATTTTAGAACAAAAG
>NC_061114.1:127690607-127724532 GCF_002878395.1 Capsicum annuum | reverse complement strand
TAATCTTATTTCTTCCATATCTTGTCTCCAATATTTTAAATATTGGAGACAAGATATGGAAGAAATAAGATTAACAGAAATACTTATGAAAGAGAATTTAATTGAATATTTTAGAACAAAAGATATAAAATATTTATAATACCTTCAATATAATATACAAAAATTACAAAGACTAAGAGAAAAAAATTAAAGAATACTACAATAAAGCTTTTAATCAAATACCATCTAATCACCCCCGAAGATATGAACATCAATAAAAATAAAAATAAAAATAGAAATATTTAGAGAAGTTAAGAAATATCCACGCACAAATAAAAATAGATTCATTAGAGTTATAA
The DNA here is from genome assembly GCF_002878395.1 of Capsicum annuum. NCBI lineage: Eukaryota > Viridiplantae > Streptophyta > Magnoliopsida > Solanales > Solanaceae > Capsicum > Capsicum annuum. The sequence continues at coordinate 127,724,194 of NC_061114.1, read as the reverse complement.
TAGATCTATTTAAGTTATTCGAGTTATCCGCACCCTCCTCCAAATAGTATCATAGCCTAGTTATTTTAAAAGGTAAAGATGGTATGTATAGTAATTTATGAGAGGTTATTTTATTGTGTTCTGGTATGAGAGGGGGTATTCTATTTATAGAGTTCCAAAATCTTTCCTCCAAGAAAGAGGTTAGCCAAATATGGAAAAGTTTTATATTTTTCTTTCGGGAAAAGTAAAAGTAATTATGGTATTACTTTTATTTTCCTTCTAAGAAAAGTAAAACTTAAATTTGATAAGAAAATCAGGGCAAAAACCCTAACAATAGTCACTCTCTTATTTTAATTCCACCAATTGACCATTTTTAAAACCTGTGCAGAATGCGTATAGAAACTGTATAGAGTGTGTATAAAAACTATATTGTTATTATATAGTATACGTATCTGTATAATATTTACATTGAAACTGTACATGATATTTATAGAAATGGTATAATTATTGTATAAAATATATATTTGAATAATTATTGCAGCTAAAGTTGTACAGGGTGTGTATAAATTTGTGTAATTATTAAGTAGAATATGTCTATGTATAAGATGTGTCTAGAAATTGTATCGTGGTTATATAGAATATGTGTATGTATAGGATGCATATAAAAACTGTATCAATATAGTATATGAGTTGTATCAATATGATGTAGGGACTATATCAATATGATATACAAATGGAAAAGGGCCTAAAATGCCCTTTACCTATTGAAAATGGTACAAAAATGCCCTTCATCCATCTTTGGGATCTATAATGCCCTTCACATCCACCTTTATTCTCCAAAATGAGTTTATATTAAACAACCCTAATATTAAATTAAAAAAAGATTTTGTTAATAACGTGTCAACTTTTCATTAATCCCATTTAATCAATTAAAATATTTAACAATCTATTCTCTTTTATTATTTTTCCATTGTTTTTATGTTTGATCTGGTGAACAATTGTTATACTTATTCCCGATTAATATATATTTGTTAAAAATTACACATGGACATTTTTTATGTGTTATATTTTTTCTGTATGATTTCGGATTTGAATTTGATTTCGAATCGTGTAGTGAAAAATATACACCAATATGCTTGAATATTATTATTCTGATTTTTTATCTAATTTTATTATTTCTTGATTTTGTGATGATTTGGTCTATGAGTCATATTTAATTTCTTTGAATGCAAGAAAAAGGGGCTCAAACTAGCCTAAGGGAGTTCTTGATCGCTGATAGATTATGTGTAATTAGCTTTATGGATCTTACATTCTAGGATGGGGTATTTAGTTTTTGAGGCATATGGAACTGAAAGTATTGCCGCTATGAAAAAATAAGTTCACTGAAAATATTTCAATGGGTTTAGGCAAAAACAATAAGAGGTCATTTGGTAGCGTGTATTACAAAAATAATGCATGCATTAGTCTTTTGTATTATTGAAACCTTGTTTGATACATTTTTTAGTCAATGTAGCAATAAATTAACAAAGATTTGCCTACTAAGTTAATGATCCTTGATACAAGTACCAATAAATTGATTAAAAATTTTCTCTAAGCATGTGTACCGCCAATAATTTGCACATATTAATCACTCGCGGAAGCTACTTATTTGGCCCAATTTCAGAATTTTTGGGTGAGTTCAATCACTTAGTAGGATTGGAATGGAAAAAGTTTTATGTAAATAGGTTGATTCCAAATGGGTTATTAAGTTTGCCGAAGGTTACTAGAGCTTCAAGATAATCTGGAGGTCCTATTAGCCTTTGGGTGGGATTTTTAATTTGTTGACACGTTACTAATGAAATCTTGTTTTATTAAATATTGGGGTTGTTAAATATAAGGACATTTTGGAGGATGTGAAAGGCTTTTGGACCCTTGAGGTGGATGTGAAGGGCATTATAGAGCCCAAAGGTGGATGAAAAATATTTTTGTACCATTTCCAATAGGTGAAGGTCATTTTAGGCCCTTTTCGATATGCAAAATATGTGCGTCTGTGTGTGTGTATATATAACACATACATACTCGATATGTATAAAAACTGTATCATTGTTGTATAAAATATGTCTATAAAAAGCAAAGGCAAAATTTACATAAATCACGAGTAATTTACCCATATTACATCCTACCCCAATTTGTTTCAAAATTTCATAATATTTTGTTTTTATGTTTTTCAGATACATAAAATTAAAAGACACACATGACTAATGATACATCCTGATAAACAACCAATTAGTGCTAATTAAGAAAAGTAACAAAATTAACGCAATTGAAGAGTAAATTACTCTTCATATCTTCTAATTAACAGTCAAATATCCCTTAAAAAAAGGTAATCTGGCCTTCTGAATTTCTAAATTTTATAAATTTAATTATTTAACATGATCTTGTTTCTTTAAAGAGTAATCTTGCTTTCTTTTTTTGGTGTTTCTACATAATCTTCTTCACTTTTCTGTTAAAGTTAATTTTTTAGACGTGTTTAGTGAAATTTTTTTCCTCTAGTTTTTGAATTATGTGAATGCTATTTTTTTTAAAAGATGGTTGTCTATTATGAATGAAAGCGACTTTTATTTGTACAATTAAACCCTACTTTAAACCCTAAACTAATCGGACAATTATATACCTCCCTTAATAACTTTAAAGTGAATTTTTTACCATCCTAAAAAAATTATACCACTCTCACTACGGAGAGTGAAGTACACACGCCCCACGTCATTGCCAACTCAGTGCCACATCAGTGCCATGTCATTGCCACGTAAGTAATTATAATTTTTTTTAAAAAAGTAATACAACACACATATTATTTTTATATATATTTTTTTAAAATAAAAAATATATGTACTATTTATATATATATATATATATATATATATATATATATATATACATAAATATATATTTTTTGAAATATATATAAATTATTTATATATTATTTTTAATATATATCTATACATATATAATATATATATAAAAAGACCCCCCCCCCCACCCCCCTTCCTCCTTTTTCAATAGCCCTCCACCCCCTCGTTCTTCCTTCTCCTTATGCTTCAATAGCCCCCCATCCTCACCCCCTTCGTTCCTCCTTCTCCTTATGCTCCAACAGCCCTCCCACCTCCACCCCTGTTCCTCTTTCTCCTTTAATTTCTTTTTTACCATTAACACCATTATCACCATTAACACCATCAATATCATTATTTCACCATTAACACAATTATTTCATCATTAATGCCATTATTTCACCATTAACACCAATAACTTTATTTGAATCACTCAATCAATAAAAATTGGGCATGAAAGTAATTTCTTTTAACTAAAATGTCACTCCAATTTTCTTTTACTGTTGTTGGTTTTCCTGTATTTCTATTACATTAGTAATCCGAGTAGTGGAAAATGTCAGCTGAATTTGTAGAGTGTCTTTAGTGTACAACTTTTATTAATTCAGTGACCGTAGTGAACTCTAAAATAATGAATTAACAAAAAATGTAGTACCCAAGAACTTGATAAATAATATTTGGTGGGGTGTGAGAAAGAAGAAGATATGAGGGTGGTGGGGTGTGAGAAAGAAGAAGAAATGGTGGTGGTGGGGTGTGAGGAAGAAGAAGAAATAGGGTTGATGGGGTGTGAGGAAGAAGGAGAAAAAATTAATGGTTAAAAATATTAAAGTGGGCCTTACTAAAATTTTTTTATACTTTTTTTCCACTGAAACATGCTTTTATTTTATTTTTTGCCACATCAGCCGTTAAGGGGGAAAAATAATACACTTTAAAATTGTTTGGGGGGGGGGGGGGTAAAATAATTGTCTGATTAATTTAAGGTCTAAAGTAAGTTTTGGCGACAAGTTGTGCGTTAAATTAATAGTGGACAAGTATTTTTTGACAGAGGGTGTATTATTAGATTTTGAAAATTGATTTGAGAAATGAGTAAGTAATACTAAAAGCAAAATATATAAAAAGATAATTGTCTTTATTATTTTATTATATTATTATTATTCTATTTTTTTTTTTAGTTTTTTCTACTATATAGGAGAGCGAGTCCTTAGACGATCAGGGGCATAATAGTCATTTGCTCAGTCCATTAAAAAATCTTTTGCTCACTCCTGTACGTTTGCACATACACTATATATGTCTAGAAACATCCATTTATCACCATATCTCTATGCATAATCTCAAAGTGTTATAGTGTTATTTCAATTTTCTTCACTGTAAATGAACAATTTTTGTTCCCTTCATCTTACAGTGGGTTACGATTGTAGGTTTGTTCATCTTTCAGTATTCGCTTATTTTTTATTCTCACTTTTTTATTTTCTTTTTCAATCCTTGCCTTTTGGGGGTTCTTTTTGGATAGAGTGATCGAGAGATAAAAGCGATATCTTTCCTTCAAAAAGCTATATAACTATGTCGAATTGTCCTCTACTTCGGTACTAACGCAATTGTTGATCATCTAGCCTCTGATGTGTTTATTATATCCAGTAAGTGTTCTCTTTATCCATGTTTCTTTCTTGCTCAGTGTTCTGTTCTTTCGTCTAAACTTAAAGTTTGTCTATTTTTGGTATATTAGATCTACGACAAATATTTTTTAAAAAAATTTATGAGGTCATATGACATTTTGAAATGCTGAAAGAAAGTGGTTGATAGTTGTATTGGAAGGGAGGTTATGTTCTATATGGTGAATAATTAGGAGTGAATAGAACATATTTCCATTTTTGAGGTCTCCTTGAATATTTTCTATTCAATTTGTCAGAATTTCACTCAAGCACACAATGTATTTGATTTAATTCACAAAAAAGAAAAACCTTAACAAGTAACATATAATGTGATGGGCCATTATTTCACCCAAGGTACTCAAGCAAAAAGGATCATAATTAGTGCAGGTGGCAATTAAATTGACTTTAAGTTCTGAAACAAGCAACAACTAATTTGCTCAAGAAAAACAAAATTAAGTAGCTAATGAATAGTCTCATTCCATATTTTTTAGCACATAAAATTTGAATTGAACACTTGATTCATATTCATAATTTTATATCAAACATTCCTCAATAAAGAAGTTAATTTGATCGGCTAGTGATAACGTAAACCATCTACAAGCTGTGCAACCAATGAGAAATTCAACTTGAAAGAGGAAAAAAAACGATCAACCAAAGTCTTGCCTATATAGCAATAGAAAAGGTTCAATTCCTATTTCCATTGATCTTGACTTGTATATGCAATTAAAATTCTAAGCTTGAATTAATCCAATTACTTAAACAGTACAAAGTTTTCTTCTTTTTAACAGTTCCTTAATGGAGAGGGGAGCCTTAGAGTAACTGGTACGGAAGCTGTCATGTGACCTGGAGGTCATGGGTTCAAGCCGTGAAAATAGCCTCTTGTAGAAATATAGGATAAAACTGCGTACAAGAAATCCTTATAATCGGTCCTTCCCAGAACCATATGCTTTATTGTGTTGGACTGTCCTTTTTAACAGTTCATCACACAATATAAACACTCATGCATAGTACTTACAAATTTTTGGAGGACATGAAGAAGTTCAACATGAAAACAAGTGATCGATCTAAAGATGATGCTCATTAAAATGGTGCTTTATGTATAACTAATTTGTATTTATCACCACATGACTATCATTAAATGAGAGCATGTAGCTAAATCGGGATATTGCTTACTTCAAATTTCTAAGAATTTCTACTTAGTTGCTGAATAGATTACATCTACTTTGTACTGCTACCCTATTTTACTGTCATCTTTTGTCTGAGTTAAAACTTTATGCTATTTTATTATTTTATTCTATCCTAGGCTTATTTTTTAATTTGATCAAGTTGTATTCAATAAATATGTAGTTTCCAATGATAATGGGTACATTGAGTTGTAAGAACAATATTTTGCATGCTCATGATGAGAAGAAATATCAAATCGCCTAATCGGGGTGAGAATTAGGACCACTTGTACAAACTTGGATCCTAATTGAGAAAGAAAAAGATAAGAAAAGGAGTGGTCGAATAAGGAAGATCAATCAACTATTTCCACGAGCCTAATACTGTACATCAGTTAGCTATCGACCAATATTGAAAATCTATTAGTTGGTTTTTTATAACTTTAAATTGGGTTGCAATTGCTTCCATGGTTCCACACTAATAGGGGTGCGTGGATATAGGGCAGAGTATGTAACCGTGTACAGTAAGGAAAGTAACTTTTGAACTTACGGAAAAAGAGAAAAATATTAACTTTATTTTTCTATGATGTGCAAAAGATCTCATCTGCCTTAGTGCAGAAGACTTGATTTAGCAATAAACTTAACAAGCATAAAGCAAATCATAAAATATAAGATCCTTACAACTTCTCTGAATCATGGCACATTTGAATCTTGGCACATTTGAATCTGTGAAGAGTTAGGATTTTGATCCACCTTTGAATATCAATGTTCTTAGAGATATCTAAGAGGGGAGAAATTACATAATGATGAGCTCTGATGGAGCATTAATTTGACTACAATTGGTACTGTTTATGTTAATTATATATTCAAGAGATTTGTTGATGTGATCCTGAAATTTTGAGTTAGTATATAGTTATTAACTGAGCCAATTTTGTTTGCAACAACTAAAAAGACATGATTTAAAATTTTTAAAAATGTGGTTCTATGCTAAATGGAAGGTTTAGGCAAAAAATATAAGGATTAACGATTTGGATAGTGCTAGAACCCGATTTCTCGTGATGTTCTTATTTTTCTATTATAAATTTGGCTTTGTATGGCTTAAATACCTTGAGTTTCCACAACCACTATTTTTACCATGTTATTTGCTTTCTACTTATTAGAAGTGTGGGAAAGTATTTGAGGTTTGACATGTCTGGTTGGTGACTTTTTTTGAATTAATTAAGGGCATTTTTGTTATTTCACTTGTTTTTTCTTTCCATATGGAGATATGTCTATATACGTGCTTCCATCTCTAAGCTTTTTCAGTGCCTTATCAAGTTTCTTTCCACACATTTCTAACTTTCCTGCTTACAAATCTCTTTAATTTAATTTTGGATAAACAAAGAACCAGTTTCTTCCTTCTTTACCATTCAGTCTCTGCTGCATGCTCAAGGTAATTTTGACATTTAATTTTTGGTCATAAATTTTCCACTTTTGCTTTAGAATTTGAGTTGTTTCGTTGTTTACTAAAATGTGTGTGCTTTATGTTAGATTATTTCACTTAGGGGTTGTTTATATTGTGCAAATTGGGTTTCTTCCTAGAAAGGGTAAGTTTTATACTGTTATTAATGTACTGAAAATGGTATGGTTTATATTTGATTTTCTCATTCGGGAGTTGTTTACTGTAAAGGATACTTTCAGTTTTTGTGATCTCACTTAGAATTTGTTTATATTGTGTAAATGTTGGTTTCTTTTGCTACTTTGTATTATATTTTATATGGTTCCTTATTTATCCTGCTAATTTGATAATAGTTTTGTTGTATTAGGAATTTGAAATCACTGTATGAAAATATATATGGGGGTTATCCATCGACTTTGAGGATTTATTTCACGAGTAGACTTATTGTGACACATCATTCAAAATTAGAACATACTTGAGGTCTTACAACTTATTAAGACTAATTCGTGTAGTGAAATTTCCAAGCCACTTATATATATTAGTAGAGTAAAGTGATTTTTAAAAGAAGTGTTTCAAAATGAGAATTTTACTTGACATCATTTTCTCTATTTCATCAAAAGTTATCTTATTTTTGTTGGAGTATATGTTTCTTTATTAGCTTTTATATTTTCTTCACCGTTATTTTAACTTTACATATCTCTTTGAGTTGATTTACTTGATTCGAGGGTCCTTTCAGAACAACCTCTCTATCGCCCCAAGATAGGGGTAAGGTTTGCCAACACTTTATCCTCCTCAGACCCCACTTGTCGGATATCATTGGTTATGTTGTTGTTGAACTGGAAAAATGTTTAATAAACAGTTGGAGTTAGTAACTCATTTAACCTAGGTATCCACTAAATTCAGCCTCTGAGTTAGAAAAATAGAGATGAGCCATCTGAATCTATAGTCTTGCGTCTACTGCATGATTAATGATTGTCTTGAATCTAATAACATTAGAGTGTGTAGTAAGGATTGTGATTATAGGTTCGCGATGTACCACTAGTCGCTCAATGTCAATTTTATAGGGATCATATGGCCTTGTTCCATGGAAGAAAATAAAACAAAATGTGGTTGCACTGTCGGTACAACCATAGTTAGATAATGTATTAGTTGAAAAACCAGAGAATATTGGCATTAACGTGTAATTGCCATTGCGAATTATGATTTGTGAGGATGATGTTTACTTATCAGCCATAAAGCATAGGATATTCAAACCGTCTTGTAACTCTGTACTTGGTAATGGATGCTATCTTTAGCTTATTTCATTCTTCTATAGCAAATTATTTCTTGTTGTTTGATTATTGGAAAGTCTCATTTGCACACATTCTACAGAAATATAACTGGTTGTTGCTTAATGTAGATTGGATTAGGTAAATTTCTATACAGAGGAACTCTTTCATATTGTGATTTGTGTCGATAGGATCATCCTTGTGTTTGTGAGAAAAGTTGCTAACAAATGATTCTGCTTATTGTATCCAATCAATTTTGGGGTAAGTTTTAGATTTAAAGAATTGTTGAACACATGCTTATTCTGAAAATATTAAATCAAATCAGAGAGCTTTATACATTTAATTACACAAAAGTTATAACCTCAGATTAGATTGATAATAGAAATTATAAGTCATATGATGGATAAGTATTTGTACTTTTTGAACTTGCTAGGATATAATATATAGTATTGGATTAGAGAGTTTGCTGCTGAGTCATGTAGCTTTTGTTGTACCACCTTGGTACTCCTTGAATAAAATCCTTAATTATCAAAAAAGAAAAAGTCCAAGTCATAGATAAATCTAAATGCATTTAGGATCACAGTGATGAGTTTGCTTAGAACAAATAAAATATTTAAAAATAAATATGTATTTTCATTCTCAAAAAATAAATGAATAACTAATAAATAATAACATACAAGTCTTCTGTTGATCTATTTCGAAGTTTAACAACATGAAATACACTCAAAGGTATGATCTAGAGGTCAGTGAAATGAGTGAAACTTTGGAAATCAGTATTTGAATCCCAACAAAGACTAGAAACGTGGTGAGCAGAATTGTCCCTTACACCATACCTGTGCTTGTGGGAGGTGAGCACCCCGTGGAATAGTTGAGATACGTGAAAAGTTGTCCAAACATCACCATTATCACAGTCCAGTGCATAAAGCATCCTATGTTAGTAGCATCCTGGGAATGGAAAATTTCTAAAAAATTGCTTGCTTTTTGACATCTTGAATTAGTTGTGTCAAGTTAAGGTGAGAGGTTCCTCTTTCCTCCAAATCCCTCCTTGCTTTTTCTACCAATTCTGTAGCTTTTTTTTTTTTTATTGAATTGATTATAAGTGGCCTAATTATATGATCAACTCGGGGGTCTATCGGAAATAGTTTCTTTATACCCCTATAAGATGGAGTAAGGTCGGGGTATATCTTGGTCGGAGTATATTTTTACCTTTTTCAAATCCACTTTATGAGATTACATCGAATATGTTATTGTTGTTGTAATTATGTAAATATTCTTAATCCGTTAGAAATTAAACCACTCCAATGAAGTAAACATTGATGCAAATAGAGCAATTACCAAGACATAAGAGTGACCAGGTTCTGAATTCTAACTAGGTTTAGGAGCGAAAAAGTTTGCATCTATTTCTTTTTTGTAATAGAGCGTGTTGTTTTTTAGTTTATAGCGATTCTAATAGATTTTCCCACAAACACACACTATTATAGCCAAATATTGTAGGTAACCAATATTTACAACACATCCGTAGTTGAACAAGTGGTACAACATCAACAAAGGCCTTGAAACAAGAACAACTTCAATAATGATTCTGCTATCTAGAAAGCTTCAACCTCTTCTGACTCAATATATTTATTGCTTATTACCTCTCAAAAGTGTAACCTAACGGCTCTCATCTCTCTCTAACGGCTCTCTCTCTTCCTCCCTACCCCCTCTCTCGCTAGCTCCGGTCACCGGCCCCCGTCGCCGTCGCCGACCGTCGGCGCCGACCCGACCCAACCTCCGGCTCCGGCGCCGACCCTCTCTCCCTCTCTCCTGCACCGGTCCCCGGTCCCCGGCGCCGCCGCTATCCTTCGGCGTCGACCCGACTTCACCGCCGGCACCGACCTCCGGTCCGCGGCGCCGACCCCGTCGCCGCTCCTCGCCACCCTCCGGCGCTGACCGCCGGTTCCAAGCCGGTCCCCCCCTCCCCCCCCTGGTTGTGCAGACCCCCACCCCACCCTTACCTGTCCTGCCCGTACCCCCCCGGGCGGGGTACACCAGCCCTCCCCCAGCCGCCACCCGGTCCCCAGCCAGCCGCCGCCCGGTCCCCAGCCGCCACCCGCCGCTCCGTCTCCAGCAGCCGCAGCCCCAAGCGTAATCCGGTGACCTCTAACCTTTGTTATTTTCGTTATTTCATATTTCATTTTATTTCATTATTGCATATTCCATTCTTAGTATTATTTCAGTATTGCATATTCCATTATTGAGTATAGTTTTGTTTCGGGAGTATTCCTTTGAATTTGTGTGAGCCTTGTATTTCTTTGTTGCTGCTGCTTTGATACTACCACCGTGTATATCTGTATATTTTTTTATACTTTCGTGTAGTTGTGGCTGTGGGTGGTAGTGGGTGGTAATGGGTGGATAGGGTCATGTCCGAGGGGGTTGGGGCGTGGGGCCGTGGTGGGGGCGGGGGATGAGGAGAGGGCGGGAGTGGGAGGGAGGCCAAGGTTTGGCCGCGGGGGCAGGGCAGTGGAGGGCGGGACGGTAGGCTGAGGGTTGGGTCTTGGAATATAGGGACCCTTCAGGGTAAGTCCATAGAGCTCGTGAAGATTCTTAGGAAGAGGAGGATCAATATTGCGTGTGTCCAAGAGACCAAGTGGGTAGGGTCTAAGGCTAGGGATGTGGATGGTTACAGGCTGTGGTACTCTGGGAGTGACAGGCGTAGGAATGGAGTTGGCATCTTAGTAGATGAAGAGCTTAGAGGTCAGGTAGTGGAGGTGAAGAGGATCAACGATAGGTTGATGACTATTAAGTTGGTCATTCGGGGGTTTACCCTAAACGTGTGTAGTGCTTATGCGCCGCAAGTGGGATCGGAGGGGGAGGAGAAAACGCGGTTTTGGGAGGCTTTGGAGGAGGTGGTGAGAGGCGTTCCTAGTTCGGAGAAGATTGTTGTAGCAGGGGATTTCAACGGGCACATCGGGGCGCTACCGGGAGGCTTTGGGGATGTGCATGGTGGTTTTGGTTTTGGGGAGAGAAATGAAGAGGGGGCGACCCTATTGGAGTTTGCGAGGGCCTTTGGGCTGGTGGTGGTGAACTCGGGCTTCCCGAAGAAGGACGAGCACCTGATCACCTTTCGAAGCGCGGTAGCCAGGACTCAGATTGACTTTTTGTTGCTTGGGAAAGGGGATAGGGTGTTGTGTAAGGACTGTAAAGTCATCCCGAGTGAGAATCTTTCGACCCAGCATAGGCTCTTGGTTATGGATTTGGGTATAAAGAAGAATAGAAAGAGGAGGAGTAAGGAGGGTAGATCGAGAATTAAGTGGGGCGGCCTGACGCCAGTGAATGCGTGGGAGATAGGGGAGAGGTTGGCGGGAATGGGGGTGTGGGAGTGTAGGGGGGACGTGGATAGTATGTGGGACAGGGCGGCAAGGTGCATCAGGGAGAATGCAAGTGAGGTGTTGGGTGTTTCTAGGGGCCGGGCCGGGCACTATCGGGGGATTGGTGGTGGAATGAAGAGGTGGAGAAGAAAGTGGGGACCAAGAAAGGGGCGTAGCTAAGTTGGTGGAAAGTAAGGACGAAGAGGAGAAGCGGGTGTACAGGAAAGAGTACAAGCTAGCGAGGAAGGAGGCGAAGTCAGCAGTCACGGCTGCTAAGACGGCCGCTTTTGAGAGCTTGTATGCAGGGTTACAGGGGAAAGGAGGGGAGAAAAAGTTGTTTAGACTCGCTAAGGCTAGGGAGAGGAAGGGTTGTGACCTCTATCAGGTGAGGTGCATTAAGGGGGAGGACGGTAGAGTGTTGGTGGAGGACGGCCACATCAAGAAGAGATGACAGTCGTATTTTCATGGGCTTTTGAATGACGAAGGGGATAGAGCTATTGTGTTAGGGGAACTGGAGCACTCAGAGGAGTGTCGGGATTTTAGCTATTGTAGACGTTTTAAGGTAGAAGAGGTTAGACAGGCTGTCCGCAGGATGCGAAGGGGTAGGGCGACGGGGCCGGATGAGATATCGGTGGAGTTTTGGAAGTTCGTTGGAGAGGCTGGTGTAAGGTGGTTGACTCGATTGTTTAATGAAATTTTCAGGACGGCAAAGATGCCCGAGGCGTAGAGGTGGAGTACCATGATCCCTCTCTATAAGAATAAGGGGGACATTCAGAGTTGCGCTAACTATAGGGGGATTAAGTTATTGAGTCACTCGATGAAGATCTGGGAGAGAGTGGTCGAGGTGAGGCTGAGACGGATAGTGTCTATTTCGGAGAACCAGTTCGGATTTATGCCCGGCCGCTCGACGACGGAGGCAATCCACCTGGTACGGAGGTTGGTGGAGCAGTATAGGGAGAGGAAGAAGGATCTGCACATGGTGTTTATCGACCTGGAGAAGGCTTACGACAAAGTCCCCAGGGAGGTGCTTTGGAGATGCTTGGAGGTGAGTGGGGTACCGCTGGCATATATCAGAGTAATTAAGGATATGTATGATGGAGCGAAAACCCAGGTGAGGACGGCGGGAGGAGACTCGGAGCATTTCACTGTCCTGACAGGATTGCATCAGGGATCTACTCTTAGTCCCTTTTTGTTTGCGTTGGTGATGGATGTGTTGACGCGGCGTATTCAAGGGGAGGTGTCGTGGTGTATGCTTTTTGCAGACGATGTAGTTCTGATAGATGAGACTCGAGGGGGTGTGAATGACAAATTAGAGGTGTGGAGGCGAACTCTTGAGTCTAAAGGGTTCAGGGTGAGCAGAAGCAAGACAGAGTATGTGGAATGCAAGTTTAATGACGTGAGGCGGGAGAATGAGGTAGTAGTGAAGCTGGAAGCTCAGGAGGTATGTAAGAGGGACAAGTTCAAGTATCTTGGGTCCGTGATCCAGAGTAACGGTGAGATTGACGAGGATGTCTCGCACCGTATTGGGGCGGGATGGATGAAGTGGAAACTCGCGTCGGGGGTGCTGTGTGATAAGAAGGTGCCGCCCAAGCTTAAAGGCAAATTCTACAGGGTGGTAGTCCGTCCGGCCTTGTTGTATGGAGCGGAGTGTTGGCCAGTTAAAAACTCTCACATCCAAAAAATGAAGTGGCAGAAATGCGGATGTTGCGCTGGATGTGTGGACTGATTAGAGAGGATAGAGTTCGGAATGAGACTATCCGGGAGAAGGTTGGTGTGACTTCAGTGGAGTGCAAGATGCGGGAAGCACGATTGAGATGGTTCGGACACGTGAAGAGGAGGGGCATGGATGCCCCGGTCCGTAGGTATGAGAGGCTAGCGTTGGATGGTTTTAGGCGGGGTAGGGGTAGGCCGAAGAAGTACTGGGGTGAGGTGGTTAGGCGGGACATGGAACAGTTACAGCTCACCGAGGACATGACCCTAGATAGGAAGGTCTGGAGGACGCGAATTACGGCAGAGGATTAGGGCCAGTTCAGGTCGCTAGTGTAGGGAATTACTTGGTGGGGGTTTTATTCTTGTCATGATTTCGTGTTCCGTGTTCCATGTTGTATTACGAATCTGTGTGCTTTCCCCTGCTTTCCTCTGCTTTATATTACTTATGGGTGCCGTATTTATGTTATGTAATCTGCTTCTGTGCTGCACTATGTGTTTGTGTGGTATCTCGTGCCTTGAGCCGGGGGTCTATCGGAAACAGCCTTTCTACTTCATCAGAGGTAGAGGTATGGACTGCGTACATCTTACCCCCCCAGACCGCACTAGGTGGGAATACACTGGGTTTGTTGTTGTTGTTGTTGTACTCGGCTCTACTATTTCCTCTTAATCAAATTGGATATTCCTCTTCTCCTTGTATATGTCATCCCCCGTTTGACCCTTTTTTATACAATTAATTATATTTTATTATTTTTGACAATGAATTGGACTATTGCAACTCTACTATATTGCATCATATAATTATGGATCAATATTATATTATGTGAATGTATCATAGGTTTATCATGTGATGTTATTTACAGATTGTTATCTTGAAGATGCTTTTAGCCAATTTGGTAAAATTATTTATTTTCAGGTTTGTAGTCCATAATTCAATGTTCCTTATAATTTATGTAAATTTCTGGAATTTTTAATGATTTGGTATGTACTTATATCAATGTGTATTGAATGAGACCTTTTAAGATCTGTATCTCTTTGTATTTTTTTAATATTTTCTTCATGTGTTATCTTTCTTTCAGTTTGATCAAGTTTGAGGGAGAATGAACTTGGTTAAGAAACACCGAACATGTGTAATAACAAATATGACACAATATCTTTCCTATTAGTACTAAGTAACTTTACTACAAACTTTTCTTATTGCTTGTGTTTATTTCTCTGATTTGGTGATTTTAAAATACTTCCGGTATTTACTCAATACTTGTATATTTGAGTTGCATTATGTCTTAAAGCTGTTGATTTTTGTATGGCAAATTCAGATATCATTCTCTTATGAGTTATGGCATATGACTGAATTCTATTATGTGTGTACAGGGTGTTAGTCGCTTTTAAAAATCTAGATGTGCTCTTATCCAGATGAAATTCGCATTATTTGATCTCTTATCATTGCTATTAAGTCAAACCTAGAGCGTGTTGTTTGAGATGGAAATACAATAACTGTGAAATGAGAGACTTTGACACAGGTAAACGATTAGTAGAATCATGTTTCGATTAGTAGAATCATGCAAACAAAGTTTTATGGTATTTTTATGAGACTTCTCTTTATTCGATCTATAATTTACTCCCGATCTATAATTTTTTCCTCTAAGGACTTCGATTCTGATCTTTGTCGAAAATAATTGGATGCTTCTCTTAGCTATTCAAATTACTTTGATTTGGAAGTACCTAGAATGCTTCAGTTGTTATAAGAATTAGAAAATATGAATGTGATTCAGTTAATAACACTTATATTCAAGTTGATGACAGTATAAGTTACCAGAACCGGTTAATGTGGTTATTATGTATAACAATGCTTTGGTTATTTGGTACGTCTGAAGAAATATTACTAATAAAGGTTAAGGGATTTTCTCATTGAAATTTGAACTTCTTTTTTATCAGATAACATGTTTGATCCGTGGAGCAATAAAATGACATACACTTATGTTCTTCATTAGAGTAATATGTATTTTATCTGTGCTAGACTTTTGCAGTAGATTGTGGGGAGCTCTTGATGTGTGAAGCCGCGCGGTGAGACTATTGTACAATTGATGGTTGATATGAAGATGCTAAAAAAAATGTCCTATGTTATTTCTTGACAGCCTGTTAGTATGGGCATTAATAGAAGCAACGGATGGTATCTAGGAATAGAGAAATCAAGGAAGACACTACACGTTATTATAGAATAAATAAAATAAAATAAAATAGAGGGATGGCTATTTATACATTCAAGTTCAATTTGTTAGGTGCTGAATGCACATAGTTCTATCTCTTCTAGATCTGTATTAATAATTTGAAATTACTTTTTGAGTCTATATAATGTATCTTTTCGTGTTTGTTATCTATCAAGTTTGAATTATACATCATTTATCATTGTGAGATCGTAATAGAAAATCAGAAAAGTAAATATAATATTTCTACCTAAAATGTGCGCACGGGCATCACTCATCTAGTCTACTATATAGAAAGATCACTAAAAGGACGACCAAGGGCCTGACAGTCATTTCACACGAACATTTTTAGAAGCACTTATTTATAATCCTTTCTTTCTCTTCCCCTTTTTTTACAAGCACTGACTTATTTTCTTGCTACTTTTCATTACAATCTTTTGATTCTCTTCGTCTTCTCTTCCAATTGCAGGTAAGCTTTCTCTATATTCCAATTGCAGGTAAGCTTTCTCTATATTCCAATTGCAGGTAAGCTTTCTCTATATTTTTTTTGAACTTTCTTTAAGTTATATTCAAAATTTTCAACATATAAAAAATGATAAGAGTTTCAGAATGTTTGTTATGTGTGAATTTAGTTGTGATAGTGTGGTTGATAAGAATGAACAAAAATATTATTAATGTATCTGTTTCTCTGTTTCATATTTGATTTTGTAATAGGTTTATTTTTAGTCTCTTGAGAGCATCTTCTTTACTGCTCCAAAAGTTCCTTTTATTCTCTAAGGCTGCAATTTTTTTAGGATTCAGACGTCTGAATCTGAATGCACATCTAAATGATTAAGATTTTGTCTTTAAATTTGAAAATAGAATGATTAATACTGTTTGTTTTTCAATATCTGAATGTGTAAAAAAATTATTTGTATGTATAATAAAATAAAAATATAATTTAAATAAAAAATTTATTATATATCAGAAAAGTATATAATTTAGTAAGATGCGGGAAGCACGATTGAGATGGTTCGGACACGTGAAGAGGAGGGGCATGGATGCCCCGGTCCGTAGGTGTGAGAGGCTAGCGTTGGATGGTTTTAGACGGGGTAGAGGTAGACCGAAGAAGTACTGGGGTGAGGTGATTAGGCGGGACATGGAACAGTTACAGCTCACCGAGGACATGACCCTAGATAGGAAGGTCTGGAAGATGCGAATTACGGCAGAGGATTAGGGCCAGTTCGGGTCGCTAGTGTAGGGAATTAATTGGTGGGGGTGTATTCCTGTTATGATTCTGTATTCAGTGTTTCGTGTTCCGTGTTCCATGTCTATTACGAATCTGGCTGCTTTCCTCTGCTTTATATTCCTGCAATCTTGCTTTACTCTGTTTTATATTCCCTATGGGTGCCGTATCTATGTTATGTCATCTGCTGCTGTGCTGTACTATGTGTTTGTGTGATATCTCGTGACTTGAGCCGGGGGTCTTTCAGAAACAGCCTTTCTACTTCATCAGAGGTAGAGGTATGGACTGCGTACATCTTACCCCCCCCAGACCCCACTAAGTGGGAATACACTGGGTTTGTTGTTGTTGTTGTATATAATTTAGTACAACAAAATTATTATTTGATTGAAAAAAAATATTTCTGTTTGTTAGTGATATTAGAGATGGTTTATAATGGTGGTTGTGGTAATAATGATTGATGTTAGGGATTAGTAATATTGGTGGTGATAGTTGAAATGGTTGGTATTGTAGTGACTGTTATGATGGTGGCGGTTGATAATGGTGGTGGTGGTTGTGATGTGATGTTGTTTGATGTTAGTAGTTGGAGGTGTTAATTGTGATGGCTGAAAAATGAATGCATGATGGTTGACAATGTGTTGGTACTAGTTGGAGATGTTGTTAGTTGTGATGGTGGAGATAGTTGTTAGTAGAGATAAATTATAGTGATGGTTGTGGTTGAAGTGATGGTAGAGGTGGCGTTATTAGTGACAATGGTAGTGGCGGCCAAAGAATGTGTGGAGGTTGTGATGTATTAGTGATAGGTAGCAGTTGTGCTAGTTGTGATAGATGAGTTGGTCGATAGTAGGGATTGACTGGTAGTGGTTGATGATGGTGGTGCTGTTGATGGCGGCGGTGGTGGTGAATATAATTAGAATAATAGAGGTAGTAGCTGTGGTAACAATTGACAATAGTGGTTGGTAGCAATATTTATTATCGATGGTGGTTGTGATGGTAAATGTGGTTGGTGGCGGTGGTTGGTGATTGATAATGGTGGAGGTGGCAGAGGTGGTTAGTGGTGGTAATTGATGATTATGAATAGAGCGGCAGCGAATATTATCTAACACCAGAATACCTCTTCAGACTTGATTCTAGATCTGAATGATTAAGACCTATTTAGTCCTATTAATAGCTAAAATCTTGATAAAAAATAAAGACACTTAATGGTCTGAAGTCTGAACCATTTAGATTCAGACCTCCATTAAGTGCAAACAAATGAGCCCCAAGTGTTTGAAAAAAATTCCTCAATCAAGATTTCTATTAGATTTTTCTTACATTATTTTTCTGGTGAATTTGTTGCTTCTCTTAGGCCTTTTAGTTGCATAATGAAATCTTTAGTTAGTGATGCTTTTAATTATATTATTTATGCATCTTCGTGGAATTAATTAGCACCTCCATGTATTTATCAATGGTATTTGATGCGAATAGGTACAAATTTTAGTTAGTTTTTTCCCTCCAATCCATATTTGCCTTTTGTGCTTGGTTCACCACATTATGTTTTTGTCTCCCATGCTCTGAATGAAAAAATAGAAGACGACAGTATACCTTTATATTTTATCCATTTTCGACCCTTTTTACTTTAATAAATTAATTAATTAATGTGATAATAACTATCAATCATTGAAGTGATGTATGCATCCTACATGTCTGATGATATGCCCACTCTTGATTCTCTCTTGATGGAATTGAAAATTCAGTTTCATGATTTGCATATAATTATCATCAAATGCAGTTGTCCCATAAAAAAGACAGCAGGTTAAGAGTATAAGAGGGTTCAAATTTTAAAGTTCTCAATACAGTGGTTTCAGATTCTATACGGTCAGTGCTTCTTACCTTTTTAGTGACCTTTTGTGTTTATACAAAGAGGGA
Source organism: Capsicum annuum (assembly GCF_002878395.1). Taxonomy (NCBI): domain Eukaryota; kingdom Viridiplantae; phylum Streptophyta; class Magnoliopsida; order Solanales; family Solanaceae; genus Capsicum; species Capsicum annuum. The sequence continues at coordinate 127,705,445 of NC_061114.1, read as the reverse complement.
TAATAATCTATTTCTACAAACAAACGTTACTCTGCCTGTAATTTCTTATTTCACAGAGAAATTCATAATTGTTCTATGACCGACTCTTTATTCACTCAATTTTGGCATCATAATTATTCTGTATGAGAGGTGGCCATGAAATGTAGAAAAGTATATGAAGTTATAGAAAGAAACTAGCTGTAGTTTCTCTAATATTTATATTAGAAAGAGATTACCGAAAATAAGTTTACTTGGGCAAGCAACTATGTTCTATAAAATTGCTTATTGGTGTTAAATTTTCGTCTGATTTTCAGGACATATGATCGTGCTGTAGCTACATTAGTGCTCTTTATTTAGATATTAATTTTAATGTCGATTATTAAACTTGATGATAATGCTATTGTAGTCTCTAATCTTTTTCCAATTTCACGGCTGATGATCAATTGCATCACTTACCCACTCCAAGTGACTTTATTGCACCACAGACAACCATAATTCTTAAAGTATGCATTCTCCCTTTCTTACTTGCTTAAATAGAGACTTACTGGTATTTCTCCTATTAATGGATAAGATTATATCCAAACATGTTACATTGAAGCAAGTTCCAATAACATGCTTGATTCAAAAAATTAATTGAAATACAAGAAATTTTACTGATGTTTTTATTTTAATATTGAAGAAGTTTATATCCAAGAAAGATTCAAATACATGTTCGAATATAGTTTCTCATTGATTAGCGAGTAAATTTTTTATATTTTTAATAAAAATATTATTAAATTGTTGTGCTCCTTAGCAGATTGAAAATCAAGGGTTTGATTTTCATTAGCTTGTTCATTGAGCTGATTGTGTTAGCTTGGTGATATATATGCTAGGAGTATGACTTTTTTGTTTAGTTTGAATTTTCGACTTTTTTGTTTAGTTTGAATTTTCTTCATTTGTGATTGTATTACTTTTTCAGGTGGAATTTTGTAACGCCTCGAGACTACTCCTTGGGAGTTACACGATGCTTACGATCTGGAAGGACAACAAGCTAACCCATGACTAGTACATGCTATGAGCACTGAATAATAATCATGAAGTATACGTGGAAGTAAAACTGAAAATGCCATAAGGTTCATAAAACTGAATCAAACTGTATACATCTGTAGAACAACTCTTAACTGATAATGTCTGAAAGCCTCTAAACATCTAAAATAAAAGAGTTGATGGGACAGGCCCCAACTAACTCACAACTGCTGTCTAAAATAACTGAAATACTGAAATAATGCAAAGAAAAAAAAAATATCACATCCTCTATGGATAAGGACTCACTACTGTAACTGCGGCTTATTGACTGATCTGGCTAAGTACAGTTAGGATCTTGAGCGTCCGAATCAATGATATAAGACATCATAGCACAAAGAGAAAGTATGCATCAGTACTTTGAATGTACTGGTATGGTAGGTGAGTTTAGGCTAATATGCATGGGTTCGTGTGCATAAGTAATAATAATAACTAAATATCATGAAGTGACTGGATGGGAGTATATGCAAGACTGGGACTACTGAAGATAATGAACATGTAATACCAAGCATATATCTTCTATCTGAATTAGACTGAAACTGAAGTACTAAATTTTTAATAATTGAATAACTGATAACTGTAAGTCATGATCGTGTAGAACTGAACTGAGTTCTGTACTGAATGTTGAATATTGAATACTGAATACTAGAACTGAGACTGTGGGAGTTATCATTTAACCGACATATCCTATTTATAAACTGATTCAGGGTCCAACCTGTGACTCCAGTTGGAGGGGGGTTAGCACTGTGCCACGGGTTACTAACACAGGCTAGGTTAACCCTAATCTGGCAGGAAGACTCATGAGATATATATGGTTACGTCAACCCTAGTCTGGTAGGAAGGTGATTTACCCTACGTTGGCTACATAGTTCTGTAACTCAGGGTCTGCTACTAAGGGTCAAACCCTATACTGATAGGAATACCCCCATCCCTGGATTCGCTCGATACTGAATCCTACTCTCAACTGAACTGACACTGATCACAAGGTTGTTCTAAGCTTAATTGAACTCATGTTGATTCTGATTATCTGATCGAATTCTACTGTTTGGGATACTATGGAATCATTCTATTATGACTGGAAACTAAGTAAGAGGCTAATTTCAGGCATACAATACCTCATGACTCGATAGCATAAATAATGGAATCATATCACAAGTTTAAAACATTACAATAAGGATATCATGCACAATTTATTCACATAAACATTTTGTCAAACACTTGGGGAGCATGGTTCTTGTACACGAGAAAGAATAACATGGGGATATCATGACTGCAACATTCGACTCACAATTCATGGGTTATGACATGGGGAGTACATAATTCAAAACACATTCTAGTTTATTTACTTGAAATTCATAATCTTCTTAGTTTTAAAACCCATAAAATCAACACATACATGAACACAATTCAATTCAAGAATGTAATTCATAAATTAAATTTGAACTCCAAAGGTTGAAGGAACCCAAGGATGAACACAAAATATACCTTGATTTATGAATTTGTGAGAATTGATGGTGAATTCTTAAGTCTTGATCTTGAATCTTGAAGGCTAGGGTTTGTTCCTGAAAGAGAGCTACTTTAGTTTTGAAGAAATTATGAAAGTGATGAGCCATTAGTGCTCTTTGGGACTTAAATCCCATGTTTAGACTGAATGGGGTGAGGGTAAAAAGACTTAAGTGTCCTTGGAGATTAAAAATGCGGGCTTGAACTCAAAATCCTGATTTTGACACCTGGCGCGACGCGGTGCAATCGCGCTAGGCCACTGGAAAAGGGACCATCCTGAACTGGAACCTTGGCGTGATGCGAAGCCATCGCGGTACCCTACTGAATACAAATTTACCCCTTGGTGACGCGACGCTATTGCGATGATCCACTGGAAAAAGGATGAATGAGAAAAAGCACATCAGCGTGATGCGGTGCTTATTGCTATGGCACACTGGAAAATGACAAACGTGAATTTATCCATTACAGCGACGTGGCCTTATCGTGTTGGGCTACTAGTTTTCACTAAAAGTTCCATAATTTCTCACCCGTGTATAGGATTTAGGAAAAATTAGCATAGTTTGAAAGCTAATTCATTTTCCTACAGTTTAATGGGTCTTGTGCTAGAAAATTCTCAATAGAGAAAAAGACATGCTCGGTTGAAGTTGACTAAAGCAATTGTTTCATCAAAAATTCAATCGATATGGATTATTTTGATTTGTCTAATAGATGGGAGTTATTTGAGGCCTTAATACACATCAAACTCACTCGTAAAATTACCAAGGGACTATAAGATTCTTTGCATGATCTTGGAACATGACTCTAACATGGTATTTGGGGTATTACAATATCTCTTTCTTGGGAACATTTGTCCTCAAATGAGACTGGTTAAATGAAAACACTGAGGAACTTAGGTTACATGTTGGATATACGTGATGAAAACGTGATTACATGACTGAGTCTGAAGCATAAAACATGACTTAACTGGTTCTGTGAATGCATGACTAACATGAGAATGATATGCAGCTGAAACTGAGCATGGAGAAAAGATATTCTAGGAAGATTGTTACCTTAAGCTAAGTCTGAGTTTGCGAAGAAAAGTTGAGGGTACTTGGTCCGTAGATCTAGTTCTGCTTCCCAAGTGTCTCCTTCAACGGACTAATTTCGCCAACAAAGTTTGACTAGGGGAACTTCTTTGTTCCTTAGTTTACAAATTTGACAAAGATTTTGATTGGGACCTCTTCATAAGAAAGGCTATTCTGAACACCTACGCTTTCTAAGGGAATAACTACAACTGGGTCAACAATTCACTTCTTTAGCAAGGAGATATGAAACACTAGGTGCACTAATGCTAAGTCTACAAGCAACTCAAGCTCATAAGCCACCTTTCCAAAATGGCTTAAAATTCTGTAATGGACAACATACCGGGGACTAAGCTTCCCCTTCTTACCAAACCTGTTTACTCCCTTCTTGGGAGAGATCTTTAGATATACAAAATCTCCAATCTCAAATTTAAGGTCCTTCCTTATCACATCTGTATAAGATTTCTGTCGGCCCTGGGATGCCTTAAGCCACTCCCTGATCAACTGTACTTTCTCTAAGGCATTAAACACCAAGTCAGGCCCCATTATCGTGGCCTTACCTACATTAAACCAACCAATCAGAGATCTGCATCTCCTTCCATACAGAAACTCAAATAGATCCATCTAAATACTGGAATGATAGCTGTCATTATACATGAACTCAATCAAAGGAAAGTGGTCATACCAATTGCCATTAAAGTCAACTACACACATTCTCAACATATCCTCAAGGGTTTGAATAGTCCTTTCTGCCTGACCATCTGACTGAGGGTGAAAGGCTGTACTAAGGTAAACTTGGGTGCCAATACCCTTCTATAAAGATTTCTAAAAGTGAGAGGTGAACTGTGTACCACTATTAGAAATAATGGACAACAGGACACCGCACAACCTAACCAACTCTCTGATATAGAGCTTGACATAGTCCTCGGCTGAAAAGAAAGTAAGGACTGGTAACAAATGGGTTGATTTGGTCATCCTGTCCACAATGACCCATATCGAATCATGCTGTCGACGAGTACGAGGAAAACCTATCAAAAAATCCTTGTTCACTTTCTCCCACTTCCAAGTGGGAATACTGTACTCCTGCATAGACCCACTAGGCTTTTGGTGCTCAATCTTTACCTGCTGATAAGTAGAGCACTTATCCATAAACTCTGTAATATCCTTCTTCATCCCACAACACCAATAGATTTCCCGTAGATCACGATACATCTTTTTGGCCCCATGATGAATAGAGTAGCGCGCACCATGAAATTTTGCAAGAATTTGCTGTCTCAACTCATCAACACACAGCACCAGAGTCTACCCAGCAACGAACACACCATCTCCTCCGTACGAGAAAATCTCTACTCTCTGATCTTTGACTGACTTTTTCAATTTAACTCCTGCTTTTCTTTTACCTTGGCAGCTAAAGAAGATTTCAAACTACTCTACGCCCATACGCTACCCTCAACTGAATCAACCAAACGAACACCTAATCTGGAAAGATGGTGAACTTTCTCAACTAACTTCTTCTTACCATACTCAACGTGAGTAGCGCTACCCATAGACAATTTACTTTAGGCATCTGCCACTACATTGGCCTTGATCGGGTGATACAAAACACTCATGTCATAGTTTTTCAGTAATTCTAACCTTCTCTTTTAATGCAGATTCAAATCCCTCTACGAGAACACATTCTGAAGGATCTTGTGATCTATAAACACGTCAACATGCACCCCATACAAATAGTGCCTCCAAATCTTTAAGCAAGCACAATAGCTGCTTACTCAAGATCATAGGTAGGGTAGTTTTTTTCATGAGGCATAAGTTTTCTTGAGTCATAGGCCACAACCTTACCCTTCTACATCAAAACACACCCCAAACCAACTATGAAAGCATCACAGTACACAATAAACCCATCTGAACTATTTGGTAACATCAAAATTGGGCCTGTCATGAGTCGAGTCTTCAACTCCTGAAAACTCTTCCCACAAGAATCTGACCACTGAAACTTAACTTTCTTCTGAGTCAATCTAGATGTGGGGGATGCAATAGATAAAAATACTTCAACAAATTATCGGTAATAGCCAGCCAAGCCTAAGAAACTCTGATATCTGATGGAGAGATGGGTTTGGGCCAATTTCTCACCGCCTCGATCTTTTAAGGATCGAGTCTAATGCCATTACCGAAAATAATATGGCCAAGAAAGCTACTGATCTTAGCCAAAATTTGCACTTACTAAATTTAGTGAACAACTGATGGGATCTAAGTGTCTGTAATACTATTCTAAGGTGGTCTGCATGATTATTTTTGTTACAGGAGTAGACAAGAATGTCATCAATAAAGACTATGATGAATATGTCCAAGTACTGCTTGAACACCCTGTCCATCAACTCTATAAAGGCTGCTGCGGTATTTGTGATACCAAAGGACATGACTAGAAACTCGAAGTGACCATACCAGGTTCTGAAAGTTATTTCGGGATGTCAATCTCTGACTCTAAGCTGATGATAGATGGATTAAAGGTTTATCTTTGAAAAATAACTGGCACCCTGAAGTTGGTCGAACAAGTCATCGATTCTGGGAAGTGGGTATTTGTTTTTGATTGTGACTTTATTCAACTAGCAGTAATCATACATATTCTGAGAGAACCATCTTTCTTACGCACGAATAGAACTAGTGCGCCCCATAGGGAAATGCTGGGCCTGATGAATCCCTTATGTAGGAGATCTTTCAACTATTCTTTTAACTCTTTAAGTTTGGCTAGAGCCATTCTATATAGCGAAATAGAGATAGGCTGTGTATCTAGAAGAAGGTCTATTCCGAAATCAATTTCCTTTTTGGAAGGAACTCCAGGAGGGTCTTCAGGGAACACATCTAGAAATTCCCTTACTATTGAAACCAAATCAAGATTTAGGGTCTCAGATTTAAAGTCTTTGACTAAGATAAGATGGTAAATGCACCCCTTGGATATTAGCTTTCTCGCCTAAGGTACGAAATAAGTTGAACCTTAAGCGCTGTAGTACTACCCCTCCATTCAAGTACTGGTTCATTTGGAAACTGAAAATGAACTACTTGCTTCTACAATCAATTATAGCGTAACATGAGTGGAGCCAATCCATGTCGAGAACGACGTTAAAATCCATCATCTCTAGCTTTACGAGGTATGCTGAAGTAACTTTCTGAGAAACCATAATCGGACAGTTCCTGTATACCCATCGGGATATGATAGACTTACCCACTAGGGTAGAGACTAAGAAAGGCTCTGTAGGATTTTGGGGCTGACTCTAAAGTTGACGGCTATGTAAGAAGTTGCGATAGACAGAGAAGCTCCAGGATCTAACAAAGCATAAATATGTAAATGAAAGATTTGCAACGTACCAGTAACCACATTAGGAGAACTCTCCTGATCCCGTAGGGACTGAAGTGCATAGAGCCTGTTTAGGCGCTGTCCACTGGTAGCACTGGAAGCGGCACCCTACTGAGACGGGCGATCGGACTGAACTGGGGGATGATTATGATGACTCTGTGAACCCACCTGAGGACACTCTCTAATCTTATGGCTTTTCTTACCACATCCAAAATACACATTGCTACTAATCGTGCAGACACCAAGATGGTTTCTGCCACATTTCTGACAAAGAAAATTTATACAACCACTGTTTACACTGCCTTGGGACATAGAGCCTGGCGCCCTATCCCTATTATCATTTCTAAATTTGGGTACTGGGGCACTAGATGAATATGGGGTTGGAGCTGAAGATTTTGGCCTGAACTAAGGACGGTTACCACCTTCTGACTTCGGCTTAGTGAAACTAAAACTACCTGTTCTAGCTCTCTTGCTCTCCCTTTCTTTGTCCTTATTCTTCTGTTCCTCAATCTGTTGAGCATGGACCATCAACCTAGACAAGTCCATCTCGTTAATCAACATTACAGTCCTACGCCCCTTGACTATACTTTCAGAGACACCAAAAACAAACTTGCTCATCTTAGACCTACTATTAGCTACTACATGAGGAGTATACCTGGACAACTGAGTAAACTTGACGGAGTACTCTTTCACACTCAGGTTACCCTGCTTAAGGTTGATGAACTCTAACACCTTAGCCTATCTCAACTCCAATAGAAAGAACCTATCTAAGAAGGCAGTAGCTAACTTCTCCCATTCTACAGGCCCTACATCTGTACCTCTCTTTACCTTCCACTGCTTAAACCATGTATGATCCATATCTTGAAATTGATAGGTAGGTAACTCAACACTCTTACTAGCAGTTACCCCCATAATGTCTATTACTTTCTGCACCATGTCAAGGAATTTCTATGGGTCCTCCTCAAACTTAGACCCTAAAAATGAAGGAGGGTTCATTCGGGAGAAGTCCCAAATTCTAGCTGTAGCATTATTGGCCACTTGGTTAGCCTGAACAACAGCTGGTCAAATAGTATGAGCTACCACAGAATAGGCTAAGGTGGTGAATGGCTGCTTTGAATTCTGCGTGAGAAATGTCCTCATTTAGGAGATCTTTCTAAACAGGTGGAGGTGCTGGCTGGTTCCCAGTTCTTCTTCCGTTAATCTTTCTGGGAGGCATGTTCTATAAATGGAAGGGGAAATTTAGATTAGATAGAGAGTTTAAATTGAGCTCATTCTCACTCACATGATATAAACACTGATAGAAGGGAACTTTTCCTAAAACACCTCATATCCTCTTGCCCATAAGTGTGGTACGCTTCACAACCATGCACAAGACTCTACTTGATGCGACTTTCTAGAACACTTTAGAACCTTAGGCTTTGAAACCAAGTTTATAATGCCCCAAGACTACACCTGGGCATCACACGGTGCTTACGACCTTGAAGGAACACTGAGAGAGAATGAGATTTAGAATGTAGAAAAAGAACAAAAAGATATGTTTGATGATAAATTGGATGATGTGGACTTGAATATTCCACATGATGATGAGAGTAGTGGACATCAAGTGAGGAAGGATAATCAAACACCTACGCTTGTTCTTATGAGCAATACGATGGACAGTTCTTCTCAATCAACGCAGTCAGGCAATCGTCCAGATGATAAGTCTGGTTTTTTCAAGGGAATGACGTTCAAGAATAAGGATGAGATAGCTACTTGTTTGTATATTGCTTTCTTGGAAAAAGATTTCTAACTAAAGAAGGTGATTAATTTAAGAAAGGTCTATTGTTTTAGATGTTCTAATTTGGACTGCAAGTAGTGGTTGAGGGCTCTGAAATACTTAAGTTTTGACAGATTTGTCATTAATATTTATGAAAAGTATCGCAGATGTGGTTCATAGCATATTATGAACCATAATCCTCACACCACGATAAAGGTCCTCGATAAATATTTCAAAAATAGATTTTCCAATGGAAAAGGCCCTTCTACATGTGATATAGCCAATCAACTCCGTAAAGAATTGAGTGTTATGGTCAGTTATTAATGATATATATGACCATGAGGATTTTGAAGGACTTGGTTAGGGGGACACATGAGCACGGGTATGCATTCCTTAATTCCTACCATTACATGCTTGAGCCCACAAATCCCAAAAGTAAGACAACATTGTATGTTGATGAAAATGGAAGGTTCAAGTACTTTTTTATATCCTATGGTGCTTGGATTCTTGGTTTTCAACAATTGAAAAACATCATAGTCATCGACGAGATTTTCTGGAGGAGCAAGTATGGAGGAGTTTTTCTATTGTCGGAGGCATAGGTTGCGGAGAGTCATATCTTATTAGTCGCTTTTTGTATAGTGGACAAGGAATGTGATGCCTCATATGGATTTTTTTGAATAAATATGAAGCTGTATCGAAGATAACAAAGAGTTGTGTGTTATTTCAGATATGCATCCATATATCCTTAAGGTGGGTTCAATTTTCTACACTTCAGCTCACTTTGGTGGTTGCATGAGATATCTTGGAGAAAATATTCGAACCAACTTTCACAATGAAAGGGTCACGTCCCTTTTTTATAGAGCAGCTAAAACATATGGTATAACTGAGTTTTTCGACCATTTCAATCAAATAAGGAATATGTCACCCAAGGCAACACAACATCTCAAACATGTCGATTTCAAGTACATTATTCTAAATTTAATGTCTTGTTTGACTTACAAGTTTGTAATACTGTATGATGTCATACTAAGTGATTTTTTTGTATAGGTATAATATTATGACGTCAAACATAGTTGAATCAGTGAATTCATTATTTGGTGTTGAAAGAGAATTTCCCAAACTATTTAATGAAAGGCGTATGCAGTTCGTGAACACAGTAAACAGACCAGTTTGTGAACACAAGAAACAAACTTATTCTAGAAGCGAAAAAATAAATATCAACAAACATCAGTTCGGGGAATAAGTTATTTACTCATCAAATAGCAGATTACAAGTTCAATATCGACGGTCTTGGTGATATTGCCACGGTCGATCTTCAAAGAAGATTTTGTACATGTAGTGTTTTTGACTCGGACAAAATACCCTATCCATATGCTATTGCAGCGCTTCGAGTCCAAAATGGTGCATAATATGGAACTGAAATTTATAAGTAATATTTCCATATTATTCGGTGGAAAGATATATAATGGCATATAGTAAGAATATTAATTCGGTGCATCCTGAAGAATTTTAGGTTGTTCCTATAGATATTTTGGAGAGATTAATACCTCTTCCATATATTGACCCAAGCACTATCAAACTAGGAAGAAGGCGATATTAGAGGAGGCGTGGTGTCGGAGAATCATATTCATCAAGAAAAAACAGTGCTTCGTATGTAAGAATGCTGGCCACAAAAGAACTACATGCCCGAATGTAACGCACCATGATCGTTGTAATAGTAAACTTGTGTTGTTTGTTATGGATTTTGATAATTTTAACTCATTGTTAGGAATGTAAATGTTATTATTTATTATATAAAATATATTTTTATTAACTTGTGCATCAATAAAAAAGGTAACAGAAACTAAATACAACAGACTACAAAAATATTTTCAGCAGACCACCCATCAGTTGTAGCAGATGGACATTTGCTGAAAGAACACAATACAATTCATCAATCTGGAATGTGTTCAACCAAAACATGACCAATATATTGCAACAAATAGATAATATTTTGAAAAACTCAAAACCCTTGCTACTGGAGTGTGTTCTTCCAACAGATGGACCATCTATTGCAACAGATCTGTTGGAAGAACACAATATAGTTCATCAAACTGGATTGTGTTCATCCAATAGATAACTAATCTGTTGTGATAGATGGGCCATCTGTTGGAAGAACACAATATAGTTCTTGCCACTTGTTTGTGTTCTTCCAACAGATGATCAACCTGTTTCAACAGATGGTCCATCTGTAGGAAGGAACTCAAAACTCTTGTTATTACTACTGGATTCAAAATTGTGCCAAACTCTCAAACCTACCTCAAACCCTCAATATGTTAAGAAAAAGAAATAGACAGAATGAATATTAAATAAGAAATAAAATCAAAGTCTGACCAAACATAGATTTTTTCATTCATTACATGCAAATATACAAAACAAAATAAAATAAAACATACACTACATTTCGTTTAGGTAGATCCAATATATATAAAACAAAATACATACGCTAAAAGAAAAAATATAAACTAATTATTTTTATTATTATTACTATTATTATTTTTAATATTATTATTATCAATCGAAAACCAATCATTAACCGACAACAGAAAGGCCCTCCTCAGCCTTTGAATCTCATGAATCATTCTTGCTCTAGTGGAGCTCAACTCCCACTGGAGTTCATTAATATGTCCTTGAAGTTTCCGCATAGTGTCATGCAGAATTGCCATGTCCCAAACCGGATCAGCCATATCTAGAACTCACATGCATTAACAAAAAATGTAAAACGCTAAAGAAAAAAAAAGAGTCAAAATGTAATATAATGTATACTACCAACTGGTAGTTTTACAAAAAAAATATACCTTAACGGGCGAAAAGGGAATATGCTCTTTGAAGAGAAGTAGTTGAAGATGTAATGGTGTTTTAATGAAATACGAGATGTAAGAAATAAATAAAGTGGAGTAGACTAAATGAGTAAATAGGAACCTATTTATAGAGGATTGAATTTGAATGTGTTAGGCAAAAATTCATGATTGTTCACCTATTTTTTATTAATTACATGCCTTGATTAAATCAAACTGGTGACTTTTCGATTATATAAATCAAACTAGTGAAAAGTCTTGATTTTTCACCTTTTTAATATTAACATTAGTTATTAAAATTAGATAACTATTTTTAATTATTAAATAATCAAAAAGTCATGACTTTTAACCTTTTCAATAACCATTTTTTTTATTAATAACTGTTTTTTGAGTTCTTTCAACTTATGGTCCATCTGTAGCAATAAATTATCTAGTTGTTGCAATAGATTACCTATCTATTGCAATAAATGGGTCATCTATTACAATAAATGGATCATCTATTACTACAGATTGGTTATCTGTTGGAAGAAATCAAAGCAGTCTTGATACTAGTTTGATTTTTTCCAACAGGTGATCCATCTATTGCGTCAGATGGGTCATCTGTTGGAGGAGTTATTTTGGTTTCTTCTAACGGCTGATTCATTAGTTGCAACAGATGGGGAATCTGATTCATCAGCTGTTTTAAATGTGTTAGTAAAAAAGTTACGACTGTTCACCTTTTTATTAATGATTATATCTTATTTAATTTAAACTGGTGACTTTTTGATTATTTAAATTAAAAAAAATTTAAATACAAAAAGGTGAAAATTCATGGCTTTTTAACTTTTTAATATTAACGTTAGTTATTAAAATTAAATAACCATTTTTAATGATTTTAAATTATGTTTATCATTAATTTCCTTATTCTTTATTTACCAACCATTTTTCTTTATTAAATAATCAAAAAGTCATGATTTTTCACCTTTTTACTAACCATTTATTTTTTATTAATAACTATTTTTATTGAGTTCTTCCAATAGATGGTCCATTTGTTGTAACAGATGGGTTATCTATTAGAAGAAATCAAGGCGGCCTTGCTACTGGTTTGATTTCTTCCAATAGGTGATTCTTCTATTGTAACAGATGGGTCATCTGTTGGAAGAGCTGTTTGATTTCTTCCAACAACTGATTCATCAGTTGCAATAGATAGAGAATCTATTGGAAGACCTATTTTAATATCTTTCACCATATGTTCCACCTGTTGCAACACCAACACCACCAATATTACCACCAAAAGAAAAAGAAGAAAGGTTTTGAAGATGGTTGCCCTTTGAGCCTCTAGTTTTGTACACTACTTTATAATGGGTACAGAAGAAAAATACAATTTTATTTTTGTCATTGATGGGGTAGGAAGAATAAGGTGCATGCAGATGGATGGATGTTCATATAAAGGAGGTATGTGTTACTGGTCAGGTTATCGTGACAACACACATAAAGTACAATGATTTTGTGAATGCTATTTTTTAATCGATTAGGCATTGATTCTTCAAACAAGATCCTGCATTTACAGTTATATTTGATAGGTACGAACTGATAAGGATAAGGGACTAAGAAGAAAAGTGGTTTCGATTCCCTGTTACAATTTAATGATGGTTTTGCTCATGTTTATGCAGCATGTATGAAGAAGTGGTCAAGATTTGATGGCAGTGTAGTGATTTAATAGTAATTGGACTGATTTTAATAGTGCAATGAAGTTTAAGAAGGCCTTCGAAGCCTCTCACTGTAACAAAAAAGAATGGAAATCCAATAGAATTTTCCCTGTTCTAAATTTATATGGATGGGCTGCTTGGGCTGATGATTGTACAATAGAACATGCTGTAGGAGAATACCTGCGAAGGAAAGGGGAGCTGCTGAAGACTATATTATCTCAAACCTTATTAGAAAAGAAATAAAGGGTAGCAAGGAAGGACCTTGTAGCGAATTTGGCCAATGAAATTAACTTGAAAAATAAAAATTGAAATGAGCTGCAAATATGAAATTGTATCCAAAAATGAAAATCCGTCAGTCGTTGTTGCAAAGAAAAATGGTAAAGTGGACATGAGTTGTACACTTTGCTAGGTAACTGCGTCTAATTAGCATGGTTTAAATGATCACCTATAAAGAAAGAAATACAAGTCCAAGAAAGCCGCTTTGTGAGCATCGAGGGATGGGAATATGTGGAGACAAGAATGAAACTTGCACCAAGAACTGCTGAAGTTAAAATAAAGGAGGAAGCCCAGGAATCAATTCCAAAGTTAATTGTATCCCATGCCTTCTGTTTATAGTTCTGATTAAGTCAATAGCAGTGGAAATAAAAAGGTTTGAAGCTGAGCCAAAATCCTATGCCTTTTTGTTCCACTGCAATTGACGTAACCAGACTTATCAGGGTATCAACACCACCCTCTAGGTCCATAGTCTTATCAGTTCGGACCTATCAAACTTAATTGTAAAATATAATATCCGCTTTGAATGATCAATGCCTAATCAGTAAAAAACAACATTCACAAAATCATTGTACTATATGTATGTTTTCATGATAACATGCTCAATAATACATACCTCCCACATATGAAGTGCTTCCATTTGCAAATAACTTATTCCTCCGAACCCATCTTCAATCTATCCTCTTATGTTGGTCGGGCAAACATTGATCCTCTTTCACTTTCTTTTCTTTTGGGAGACATCTTTTATCTACAAATAAGAGAAAAATAAAAAACCATTACAATTGATATTTGCATAATTTTAAAAAGGGTAACACAAAGTTCAATAAATAAAACATATTACAATAAGAATTCCAATAGATTACCCATCTGTTTTCACAACTGACCCATCTGTTGCAACAGATATCCCAATGTTGCAATAGATAACTTACCAATTATAACAAATGACCAATATGTTGTAACAGATGGGTCATCTGTTGAAAGAAATCAAGACAGTCTTCCTACTGGTTTGATTTTTTCCAATAGGTGATCCATCTGTTTCAATAGATAGGGAATCTATTGGAAGACCTATTTTAACATCTTGCAACAGATGTTCCATCTATTGAAACACCAATATCAATAACACCAACATGAACACGAACACCACTAACAACACACCTACAATATAAACAACGCCAACAACATCAATAAAATATCGATATTTAGTTTATATTTACTAAATATAACATCAACAAAAAAACAAATAACAAAACCAACAATAAATAAACAAAACACCAATAGTGCCAAAAAGGGTTTTTAGTTCTCCCAATAGATGATAAACCTGTTGCAA
>NC_061114.1:127684376-127687607 GCF_002878395.1 Capsicum annuum | reverse complement strand
CCAAAAAGGGTTTTTAGTTCTCCCAATAGATGATAAACCTGTTGCAATAGATAGGCTATCTGTTGGAAAAACTCAATCAAGGTTTTGAGTTCTTCCAACAGATGACCAGTCTGTTGCAACAAATTGTCTATCTGTTTGAAGAACTTAAGGGTCATGTCTATTCTTCAATTATTTAATTAAAAAAGGGTTTGTAAGGGAAAAAAATATGATATAGATAATTTTATTTTGTAGCTATTTACTTTAAATAACTAATATTAACTAATGTAAATAACTAATTTTTATCAAAAAAGACATGAAAAACTTCATAAAAAAGGCAAAGAAGAAGACAATAAGGCAAAAATAAAAATAGTATACCATACCTGCTATGTCAATAACAAAGGAAACAAAAAAATACCAAAAGGAGGTAGATAACAGTTCGGTTGATTTGAGAGAGAACTCAAAGGAGATAATAAAAGAGAAGAGAGAAAATTGAGTAAATTAAAGGAAAAAAGAGAAGAAATATTAAATATATTTTGTGTGGTGGTTGAGAGAAAATTCTAGAGATGTGTTTGGGTTAAGTATTATTAAATATGTGTTGTTGTGGTACATCCTTTGTGAAGAACAAAAATAGAAGACTGTGATATTAAAAGATAGCATAAGGGAGTCCACTGCAATTGACGTAACCAGAACCACAAACGGAGGGCATAGGATGTAAGTTTTACTTTAAAAATTTCCACCATGGCTTGATCCGTTATTTCAGCTTTAGCATTTCTTGGTGCAAGTTTCATTCTTGCCTGTGCATTTTCCCATCCATCGGTTCTTGCAAAATGACTTCCTTGGACTTGTGTTTCTTTATTTAGAGGTGATCCTTTATACATGCTAACTAGTCATAGTTCCTGGCAAAGTGATAACTCCATTCCACATTGCCATTTTTTTTCAATAGAGTGATGGATTTTTATTTTTGAATACACTTTCATTTTTGCAGCTTATTCAATTTTTTATTTTTCATGTCAATTTCATCCCCCCATCGCTACAAGTTCCTTGCTACCATATGTTTCTTTTCTTTAATAAGATTTGAGTTGAGATAGTCTTTAGCAACTCCCCCT
Organism: Capsicum annuum; assembly: GCF_002878395.1. Classification (NCBI taxonomy): domain Eukaryota; kingdom Viridiplantae; phylum Streptophyta; class Magnoliopsida; order Solanales; family Solanaceae; genus Capsicum; species Capsicum annuum. The sequence continues at coordinate 127,686,522 of NC_061114.1, read as the reverse complement.
TCTCTCACATATATTCTCCCAAGCACTTTCTGTTGTATAATCATCACCTGAGCTACCCATCCATATAAATTTGGAACAGGGCAATTTCTATGGGATTTCTACTCTTGTTTGTAGTAGTGAGAGACTTCAAAGGCCTTTCAAAAGACCATTGGACCCTTAAAATCAGTCCAGTCACTATTGAATCTCTATACTTCCACCAAAAAATTATCCCTTCTCCAAACTTGACTTATAAACATCCGCAAAAACCATCATTAAACTATAATAGGGTATCAGCACCACCTTCTAGGTCCATAGTCTTATCAGTTCGGACCTATCAAACTTAATTGTAAAATATAATATCCGCTTTGAATGATCAATGCCTAATCAGTAAAAAACAACATTCACAAAATCATTGTACTATATGTATGTTTTCATGATAACATGCTCAATAATACATACCTCCCACATATGAAGTGCTTTCATTTGCAAATAACTTATTCCTCCGAACCCATCTTCAATCTATCCTTTTATGTTGGTCGGGCAAACATTGATCCTCTTTCACTTTCTTTTCTTTTGGGAGACATCTTTTATCTACAAATAAGAGAAAAATAAAAAACCATTACAATTGATATTTGCATAATTTTAAAAAGGGTAACACAAAATTCAATAAATAAAACATATTACAATAAGAATTCCAATAGATTACCCATTTGTTTTCACAACTGACCCATCTGTTGCAACAGATATCCCTATGTTGCAATAGATAACTTACCAATTATAACAAATGACCAATATGTTGTAACAGATGGGTCATCTGTTGAAAGAAATCAAGACAGTCTTCCTACTGGTTTGATTTTTTCCAATAGGTGATCCATCTATTTCAATAGATAGGGAATCTATTGGAAGACTTATTTTAACATCTTGCAACAGATGTTCCATCTATTGAAACACCAATATCAATAACACCAACATGAACACGAACACCACTAACAACACACCTACAATATAAACAACGCCAACAACATCAATAAAATATCGATATTTAGTTTATATTTACTAAATATAACATCAACAATAAAACAAATAACAAAACCAACAATAAATAAACAAAACACCAATAGTCCAACAAGGGTTTTTAGTTCTCCCAATAGATAATAAATTTGTTGCAATAGATAGACTATCTGTTGGAAAAACTCAATCAAGGTTTTGAGTTCTTCCAACAGATGACCAGTCTGTTGCAACAGATTGTCTATCTGTTCGAAGAACTTAAGGGTCATGTCTATGCTTCAATTATTTAATTAAAAAAGAGTTTGTAAGGGAAAAATATGATATACATAATTTTATTTTGTAGCTATTTACTTTAAATAACTAATATTAACTAATGTAAATAACTAATTTTTATCAAAAAAGACATGAAAAACATCATAAAAAAGGCAAAGAAGAAGACAAGAAGGCAAAAATAAAAATAGTATACCATACCTGCTATGTCAATAACAAAGGAAACAAAAAAAATACCAAAAGGAGGTAGACAACAGTTTGGTTGATTTGAGAGAGAACTCAAAGGAGATAATAAAAGAGAAGAGAGAAAATTGAGTAAATTAAAGGAAAAAAGAGAAGAAATATTAAATATATTTTGTGTGGTGGTTGAGAGAAAATTCTAGAGATGTGTTTGGGTTAAGTATTATTAAATATGTGTTGTTGTGGTACATCCTTTGTGAAGAACAAAAAGAGAATACTGTGATATTAAAAAGATAGCACAAGGGAGGGGGCACTTTTAACTTTTGAGTTATCTGAAAAGACTAAAAACTTTTGAACTTCTTCCTTAGTATTTTATCTTTTTATATTTTTGACAAAAAATTGCTTTTAAAAAAAAGATGTTCCAACAGATTTTTAATCTTTTGCAATAAATATTCCAAAATTACTGGTGGTATTAATGTTGGTGGTGTTTGTATTAATGGTGGCATTGGTGTTGGTGGTGTTATTGTATTGGTGGTATTGGTACTAGTATTGATATTGGTATTGGGATTGGTGTTGGTGGTTTTAGTTTTGGTATTGATGTTGGTATTAATGGTGGTGTTGGTGTTAGTATTGGTATTGGTGTTGGTGTTAGTGATAGTGGTATTGATGGTGATGTTGGTGTTATATTTGCGATATTGGTATTTGTGTT